>NW_010128335.1:689-3045 GCF_000699245.1 Pterocles gutturalis | reverse complement strand
GTGCTGAGGATGGGATGGGAACCGTGCTGGTGCCCAGCCCAGGAGAACCCCCGGAGCAGGAGGGGAAAGGCAGAGCAGTGTGCGGGCACCGGGAATCGGGGAGCGCTGGGGCTGCTGGAGCAGGCGCGCGATGAAGAGGATGAATTGATAAGAAGAGTTGGGAGGATGGGGAACACAGAGCCGGGAGGGGGAATACGGCAAATGAACCTTCTGAGATATGAGCTGGGGAGAAGGGAGGCCAGAGGCGGAGCTGGAGAAGGGAAAAGGCGGCTGTAAGAGCAGCCCGGGGAGGATCTTGGTGATCCTCAACATGTCCCGCAAGAGCACAGGGATCTCCATGATCCTCAACAAGGGGAGGCAGGTGGCATCTTGTGGCATCTTGCGGCATCTTTTGGCATCTTGCAGGATGAAGACACTCCCAAGCTCCGCGTTTGGAGTTCACACGGAGCTGTGCAACACGTGGACGCACAAACTCAGGCACAGAAAGCGCCCGGCGCCCCGTCACCCCTCCAACCAAACCCAAACGGCTCCGTCCGGTCCCCTCCCAGACGCGGACCGAAGTGACTCATTAACACCCGGCTGGGCGCCTCCCGATGAATGAATCCGGAGGAATCACAAACCGCTTTTGGCTACTCTGCGCACGGAAAAAGGAGATGCTCTTGGGTGAGAATTACTCACTCTGCTCCAGTTACCTTACAATTCTTCAAGCGCAATTTCATCCCACCACCAATATGTTGGCAGCCAGCTGGAGATCCTCCCAACCCTGCGCTCGCGCTAACTCGGGGCCAGACCCAGCTCCAGGGCTGGAGGTACCAGCACCGCTCCCTGCGGCCGCTCCAGAAGGCCCTGAGTCTCGCTCCACTCGCGCCGTTCCCATCCTCCTCCGGCACCGGGTGTTTCACCAACATTCCCTCCCCTGCGGATCCCGGAACACCCACCGGGACTCCTGTCTGCACCCGCTGGGCCACCTCCTCCTGAATGGGATCGCTCCTTCCCAGGATTCTCTTCCCAGATCAGCTCATTCTCAAGAAGCTTTAAGAACATTTTCCAAATGCAGGTTCATGATGCCACCGCCTCCTTTTTCACAACCTCTCAGCAGCCCAACGCAGCCGGAGAAGCTCCTCTCTCTGGCAGGACCTCACCCTTTGGCACCAGGTCCGTCACCCCAGGGCACATCCGTACGGATCCGCAGCGGCCAGGCAACACCCGCGCAGCCTCCCCACGCACCTCTCTCAGCATTTCTGCCTCCGGCAGCACGTTCCCACTCAATTTCCTGCTGCGGGGGCTTGGCTTTGGGTGCCTGTCTGCCACCACCCTCGTGACTGTCCTGGTTTCAGCCGAGACAGTTAATTTTCTTTAAGCTAGCTCGTTCTTGAGAGTGATGGAGAGTTCTGGATGACATTTGAGGACTGGTGTAAGAATTTCCCTGATGTGGACATCTGCCAGATTGTGAATATCTCCTACTGCAGTATCCATAAGACCTGGGAGAAGAAAATGATGCAGGGGGCTTGGTTTTGGTTTGGTTTGGTTGGGTTTTTATAGGTGAGGTTCTGTCCGGAAGGGCTCTCTCTTTCTGGGTCATCTCTCTCCGGTGGTCTCTTGCTCCGGGTTGTCTCTCTCCAGGTCACCCCTCTCTCAGGGTCGTCTCAGTCTCTCGGACACTCGGGGCTCTGATCTCCATTCCAGGATTGCGGTTTCGGGACTCTCCCTGCTCCAGGATCGTTGGCCAGGAACCAGCTGAGCCTTGGTGATCGGGTGGTGAACAGTGTCACTGTGTCACTCGTTTGGATATTTGTACATATTACAATTATAATCATTATTATTTCCCCTATTTTTGTAGTTTAGTTATTAAATCGTTCTTATCTCACCCTGCGAGTCTCTTTTCCCTTCACCCCTTTAATTCTCTCCCCCATCCTGGCACAGGGGGAGGGTGAGCGAGCGGCTGTTGTGTAAAACCACAACAATAAGTAAGAAGCCCGAGGCAGAACAGAAACAAACAGCAGGAACCCGGGGCCAGGAGGGTCAGAGGGCAAAGCCAGCGAGGACAGTGGCGTGGCACCGGCACCGCAGCACCACTGCCTCTCTGCCAGCAGACCCCCGTGCCGGGATCAGGGGACAGTGAGCATCTCTAGACTTGCTCCCACCACCGCAGCAGCCTGGGGATCCCCCTCACCCAACCCAACGATGTGTCGCTCTGCCAGCACCCACCACACCGCTGCCGCCCACCCAGAGGGTGGCTCGGGAGCTGGGGACAGGGCACGGCACACCGGCCAGGGCAGACGGAGCTGGATGTTGGGCAGGGAAGGACAAACACCTCCAGGTCCGGCTCAAACTTCCAGCTGCTCCCATTTTCCAG
>NW_010128335.1:0-662 GCF_000699245.1 Pterocles gutturalis | reverse complement strand
CCACGGCGGGTGCGGAGCCGCGGCGGGTGCGGGCCGTCTCCATCCTTACCAGAACACACTTCCCCGGCTCCAGGCTCCAGAGGGAATTCTCGGTGTTGATCTTGTGGGTGAGCTTCCCTTCCATGAGGACGCGCTGGCTGCTCCCCTCCAGCACCGCGACGCGTATCGCACCGCTGCTGATATCCACAGACACCTGGAAACAAAAAGAGAGAGAGAAAATCATCAGGAGGGTTCCTGCTCGGCCTCTCGCTATTCCGGTTGGGGTGCAGGGTCGAGAGCACTCGCTGGGGATGAGAGAGAGAGAAGAGCTTTCAGACCCACGCGTGGCAGGAGGGGGGGGATCCCGCCGTCATTCCAGAGCAAACAGCAACAGGTCAGAGGAGAAAGGAAACCTCTGGGGAATGGAAGGCAGCAGGGCCCAGCAGGCAGAACCCCAGAGGGATCTGAGGCACCGCAACTGCCCCGTGCCTCAGTTTCCCCACGGAGAAAACCAGCAACACCACCTCTATACGGGTTGTTGTGTAAAAATACAACAATAAGTAAGAAACCCGAGGCAGGATGAAAATGAACGGCAGGAACAGGCACCCGCTGGGATGCTGGAGCAGGATCAGGCCCAGGAGAATCAGAGGGCAAAGCCGTCACCGCGACGAGCTGGGCACAAG
>NW_010128334.1:1392-2516 GCF_000699245.1 Pterocles gutturalis | reverse complement strand
CTCCCGGCACCTTCCCTTGGTGCTCCCAGCGCCTTCCCTTGGTGCTCCCGGTGTCTCTCCTTCATCCCCAAGGAAGCCCCAGGCCAAACAGCTGCAGGTGGAGGAAATACCAGCCAGGGGCTGTTGCTGCTCCTACAGTAAAACAACCGCGTGCTCGAAGGTCTCTGTTGCTCACGGCTTTTAGGATCCCACAAGACAAAGATCTCCAGGGATGGTTTCAGGATGAACTAATTCTGCCTCTAAGGTGACCTCTCCTACTTTTCCATTTTGCCCCCGTGCACAACATCCAGCCTGGCACCTTTGCTCCTGCTCTGCTGGCAGAGATTAAAAACCACCTTTTCCTGGGTGTAAAGAGCAGCCTCCAGGCATCACTGGCTCACTCCTGCAGCCCTGGCGACAGGTTGGGGACAGGGGTGGGGACAGGGACAAGGTACATGGGCTGGGACAGCGCCAGGAGGAACACCCGGAGCCCGCAGCACTCCCGGCATCCTCAGTGCGGAGGGGACAGAGCGGACGCACCCCGCGTTTCCAAACAGCATCCCCATCTCCCCGGCAGTCCGCAGGCAGCTGCGCTTCCTTGGGCAGGTGCCACCGTCTCACAGCCGGGGACGGCTCCTTCTGTCACTTCTTGGCAGCTCCCTGGAGAAGGGGACGCGTCTGCCGACGCCGGCGCCGTGGCCACCCGGGAGCAGAGCAGATGACCCATCTCCCACGCTGGCAGAAGGAAATCCAGCCCCAGCACATCCAGCAGCTCGAGGTCTTTTTATGCCAGAGATGGTTCAGAAACTCACTCGTCCTCCAAAAACACCAGCTTGAGCCTGTTTGTCCTCCTGGCCACCCACGATCCTACAGCCATGAACTCCTCGGTTTCATTCCATGCTGCAAGAAGCATCCCAGGGATTTTTTTCACGCAAAAATACGCTGTTTGCTTCTTTCTGCTCGGAATCGCAGCGATACGGAAACCTCAATTCTTCCCTCCTAAACCTCCAACGCTTGCTGCCGAGGTGTGACCGAGCAGCGCTGGAAAAGCTCAGAGAGCAGGACCCGAAGGGAAAAAGATGATTTTTATGGCATTTATCTCCCGATCCCAGCGCCTGACTCACTCTCACACTGCCCTTGGGATG
>NW_010128334.1:990-1316 GCF_000699245.1 Pterocles gutturalis | reverse complement strand
CACCGCGGGGCCCGGGGGGGGCCCCCAGCCATGCCCAGCGCCCGGGTGGTGAGAGCTGTTTGCTGGCAGCCCAGCGCCGTCCCTCCTCTGCATCGCTTTGTATTTCCTGGAGATGAACCATCTCTCCTCGTAACCCATCCCCGGGGGAAGCTGCACCGGCCAAACGCCGTGAGCCCAGACGGGTGCGTCAGCAGCTGCCGTTCATTCATTTCCCTTTACAGAGCTTTCTGCAACAGGGGTGTTTTCCTGCTATTTACTACTGCCTCTCCCTCCCGGCCCCGCTTGGCTTTTCTGCTGGAGCGGGAGAGGAGAGAGGTGTGGGCTGG
>NW_010128334.1:429-937 GCF_000699245.1 Pterocles gutturalis | reverse complement strand
AAAAAAAAATTGCACTTAAAATAGTACAAAACGGAAGTGCTGGGGTAGTCCCGCAGATTAAAGGAGAAAAAGAAGTGGGCTCGGCTGCAGAAATGAGAGCAGAAGGTTGTGCACATGGGCAGAGCACGGTGCAGAGCGAAGGGCGGACGGGGATTTACCCCCTGCCTGCTCCAGCCCAGACCCCGCAGGGTCAGAGCGGCCCCGCAGCCGTTCACTTCTACGCTATGAGGGAAAAAATTATTTCCCCAAAGCAGGGTGGATAAATCAGAGAATCCCGGGATGGTTTGGGGTGGAAGGGACCTTAAAGATCGTCCGGTTCTAGCCATGGGCAGGGCCACCTCCCACTAGCCCAGGTTGCCCAAAGCCTCATCCAGCCTGGCCTTGGACCCCTCCAGGGATGGGGCATCCACAGCTTCTCTGGGCAACCTGGGCCACTGCCTCACCAACCCCACTGTAAAAAAAAAATCTTCCTAATTTCTCACACAAATCTCCCCTCTTTCAGCTCAAA
>NW_010128334.1:0-302 GCF_000699245.1 Pterocles gutturalis | reverse complement strand
CAGGGAGGGGGCTGTACCCCCCCAGGATGCTGGGGCTGTGGTTTGCCGGGGAGCCGGTGACGCCGGGCGAAGCCGGAGCACCCGTGCGGCAGAGCTGAGCTGATCCTGCAGCGTCTCTGGGCGCGTGGGCGGAGGAGCGATGGGAGTTTTCTTCGTGGGGTTTGGACGCAAGAGGCAGCGGAGGCTGGAAATGAATAGATGAACATCAAAGGAAAAAAGTGACGTCGAAGTGCCTCGTCTGGGTTTTGTCCCAGGCAGGAGAGGCTAAGCAGACGAACAGACCTTTCCGTCCTCGCTGTTAA
>NW_010128333.1:0-6932 GCF_000699245.1 Pterocles gutturalis | reverse complement strand
ATCCTTGTCATTTGCATTTTCCGTCAGCATCTTCTGCTGTGTTTTAACAGCTCATAAAGAGATTTAAAGTGTTACTAGGATAGTTATTTTTTGTCTGGTGAGCTATGGGGGTGTGGTATTCGTTAACTTTTAGTGTGATACCAACTTGCAGGTTCCCATTTATTTGAAAGAAACTGCTAGGGTTACGTGGAGAAAAGAGAATAGAATTTGTTTTGACTTAAATATATTATTTTTTCAGATCCTTAAATAATCATATTTTTCACCTTTGAATATACATCTGGTCATCAGAATTTAGGCTTTTAATATTGAAACTGTTTTGTAGGTGTTTTTAAACTTTTTTCCATTTAAGTATTATATTCCTATATAATTATTTTTTTAGATATTTAGGAAAGTTTTCACTGATTCAAACAACTCTTGATGAGTCTCTTTTTCACTTCGATGTTAACTGCTCCTGGTAAATACCTTTCCTGTTCAGTTCCCAGCAAATGAAATAAAGGGCAACTGACAAAATAATGTGACACTTTATTGACAGTGAGTTAAGGTTTCTGCGTCATCAACAGTCATCAAGCAGTACTGGGTGCCTGAGTCACGTCTGTGTGTGCAGCTGATGAGAAGACCAACGGACAAGAGAGCAGAATGCAGCAAGAGACAGGGGAAGGATTTGAAAGTGATGGGAAAAGTGAACCCAGAACAGAGGCATTGAAATAAAAGAGAAACTACGACAGTGTTATGGGAGGAGAGGAGAGGAGCTCAATGAAAAGAAGCAGAAAAGAAGCAAAACTGAACCAGAAAGGTAGAGAGGTGTACAGTGAAGAGTCTGAGGAGAAGTAAAAGGGAGGTGTAGGTAGAATAATCACAGAAAAAATAGTAAAGTTAGTAAAGGGAGCAGGGGGACAAGAGAGTTCCGGAGTTGCATTAAGATATTGAAAGAATGAGAGGGGCAGGGTGGAAAAAGACCACCCTGAAGAACAGAGGGAATCTTAGCTGCAGTCTGCCATCCCCTCTCTGTCAAAGATTTATAGGAGGTGGTATCCTCTCCTCCTCTCATCTCTAGTGCTGGTGTGTTGCTAAGTTGTTTCACTTGCTCCATTTTAGATATCTCAGGAAAGCCTTTTTTTTTTGTTCTCAGTAGGGAAATCTTGTTAGCCAGGGCTCATGTATGCTGGGACGTCTGAAAAATACTTGTCCCTTGTGATGAGCAATGCACGAGCTGTTGTTGAGTTATAATCTTTCCGTAATTGACACTTAGCAGCTAATTGCTCTATTTCAGTGGTTTTTTTAAAAAAAAAACCTCCAACAACAGTAATTGCTAGATTTTTTTTTTGTTCACCACTGTGTAACAGTATTGCAGATTGTTTTAATTAGGGTATCTTGAAGTTAAGCTAATGATAGTTTGTTTGTTTTTTTTTTCCTCTTAAAAGTTCAATACAAATATTACATCACAGCTACTTTTTTTAACCAAAAAAAAAGAAAATTTCAAGGTTTAAATCATAAGAGAAAACAATAAAAAATTCATGGTGATTGTGGGAGTGGAGAACAAAGTCTTAGATTCTCCATCTCTTTATCTTCAAAACAAGTCTAGGTACTTTTCTGGAAGACACAGTTTATCCAGGGAAGGAGGGGGGCAGATTAAGGTCAGCAGGGAGATGGTGAGCTGCAGCATCAGTATGTGCTATGAAGGATGCTGTGAAACAGATGTTTCTGCCCTGTGTGAAAGTATCTGAAGAGAAGGAACAAATGGTCCTCCTTAATTGTGATGCCTGTTGAAACTAAGTCACATGAGCCCCTTTTCACTCAGAAGGACATTGGACAACGCACAGGTTAAGGACAGGAGACAGTGAGTTCAGAGATATTTGGAGAGAAATGGAGAATATCAGAAACTTAATAATTTTGGATGTCTTTGATTTCTTGGGAGAAAAGAAAGGAAAAGAGCCCTCTTCTGTTTCAGCACTCAAATTGCTAAACTTACATTAAAAAGAGCACAAACAAAGAACTCTGTGCAGCGATTCCGAAATCCATATACTGAGCTTAACGACCTTACAAAAGCAGCTCATTTAGTGTAAAACATGATCTACAGTATTTTGAAATAATGTCTCTGTTTGCAAATTTGACATGACACAGTCTCTGTTCCTTACTATCAGCTGGCTTCACACATCAGCACTGAGTACAGAATAAGAGAGTCAGGATTGTTTAATCCATCCCTTTGAAAATAACAGCAATGTACATCTCTGCCATCTCTGAGTATTTTGCTGTTACTGTCTTGTATGTTGCTCCTCTGGTGCTTAGCACCAAACAGCTCACATTGTTAAGCATACCAAGGATAAATTCATTATATTCTTAAAATACTTTGGAGTACAATAAATTACAGTATGTTGTATGGCAAAAAAGAAGCCTGAAGTAACTTTTTGCTTTCTCCCCTTGCCTCTTACACTTCCCAGTCCTCCTCACACTCACTTCCCAGTTACCTCTTCCTTCAGACACACACTGGCTTGGTTTTATTCTTAGCTTGATAATTGCCTATGGGATGCATTCAAGTTCAGTGATATTGGTCTTTTTTTACTCTTTGCTTGGTGTGTTTCAGCTAGCTCAACTTAACTGCAAAGAGCTAAGATTTATCAGTTTGGTAATGAATAATTTAGCATCCTGAGGAAAGTAAAAGGAAAAAACTCCTGTCTAAACTCTACTCCTAACTTGTATTTACATTGTTGGGTCTTTTGGTTGGTTTTTTTTGTTTGTTTTTTACATGCTTAAAAGTCAGTTAGCTGAGGTCTAGAATACAGAGACTGCGTGAGAATGAACAGATTTTGGCCTTATATTTCCTTTCAGACTGTACATAGGCTTACCGCTCAGTTGTCTTCAGGACTATTGAATGGTTCTGATTTGTACCAGCCTAATCTTCACTATTGGCTTCAAGCTACTTTATGCTTTCTGGTGAACTGCAGTTAAATCAGATTTTGTTACTCTATCAACTCTTTTTTGTTTGCCTTTTTTTTAATAAAGAAGGCTAAATTAGCAATAATAATTTCCTTTGCCTACAACTGTGAATGGGTATATATTGAAAAGTACAATGTAGTATTAAAAAAAAAAAACTGGAGATAAATGAATGGCAGAATAAATAATTTATGCTAATGAAATTACTGCAATTAGTAGTTCCACAATGACCCTTTTAAAAGGCACAGCTGTTAATGTCAGGAAGTGCTGTCACCGCTGACCTTATCATAAGAGAAAGTGACAAATTGAAAATGCAGGGAAGACCAGTCCTCAAAGAGGTCTGTTCGGGAACGATTAGTGTTTTCTGAAAACCAGTGTGAATTACAACCAGCTGCTCTCTGGCTTAGCGTGTCTCCCATGCTGTGCCATTTTGTTAAGCTTGATAACAATAGTTATTTTGCCCCAAGTTGTCTCAGGCCACTTCCAGCTCTACCGGAACCCACTTCTTCCCTCACTGATTTACAAATGAAACTGTTGTTAGAGGGCTTTTCAGGGCTGCCGAGTAGAGACCTCTCATAAGGATCATGTGTAAGGAGGCTGTCTTTCACTAGGAAGAGCTGTACTGCAGGGTGCATGTGTATCACAAACAATGAAAAAAGGAGAAAAAGCCTGAAACACATTTTGATTGGAAGCCAAGCGTTGATCAAATCTACATAAAATGATTTTTTTTTACTGGCCTTGCTTTTACAAACATTTTTCTTTTTTTTAGATGAATTTATGTTAGCTTTGCCTCAACTAATTATGTTCTGATGTTTTTATTTGTAAAGCAATTTATTTCTGCTTTCCCTAAATGCAAATCATTCTTTATTTAGTCCTTGTTTTAATTTCTGTTTTTGTAATAACAGGTGAAATAAGTATTCTTCTAAACTAGCTTTTAAAAGTCACAAGAAAATAATGAGATTTCTTACAGAGAAAAATGGCAAGTCTTTCTGTGTCAGCCTGATTTTAATATTAATGATGTAGGCTTAAAGCATTTAACTACATCAACAGCCACTCATGAGCAATTTTCCCAAAGTTCCCTAAGCATTATTGACAATGCTTTGGTAAATTATGTGTGACTTTCCTAAGAGTTGGTGTAGCTCATTTAATTCATATTAATTGATTTTTAGGCTTCCCTTGATTAATTGAACTGGGTTCGTCTTGTACAGAATGCAATAAATAATCATCAAAATGAGGGAGATGTGACTCCACAAATTATAAAGTTTAAGATGCTAGAAGTCATAGAGGACAAAATGGAAGTTAGTTAAGGTGATGGTGTTAAATGGGTTTTCTTAGGATTTCCCTATTAATTTTGCATACAGTACTCTTGCTTAGTTATGTATATGCATATATTCTAGTGTCATGGTTTAAATACAGCTAGCATCGAACGCGACACAGCTGCTCACTCACCCTCCCCCCCTCCCGAACATGGGGAACAAGATTAAAGGGGTTAAAGGGAAAAGAGACTCGTGGGTTGAGATAAGAACAATTTAGTAACTAAACTGCAATAAAATTGAAAAGAATAATTATAATAATAATAGCAATATATACAAATATACAAATGAGTGATACACAGTGACAGTGCTCACCACCCAATGACCAAGGCTCACCCCATTCCTGGATAATGATCCCAGAGCAGGGAGAGTTCTGAAACCGCAATCCCAGAAAAGATATAAGAGCCTGAGAGTCTGAGAGATGACAGAGAGAAAGGGGAATGACCCAGAGTGAGAGACAACCCAGAGCCAGAGTGAGACAACCCTGAGGGAGAGTGAACTTCTGGACAGATCCTCATCTATATACAGTGCATAATGTGCATGATATGGAATATACCATAGGCCAATTTGGGTCTCAATCCTAAACTTAAGATCAAATCCCAGGCTAGCAACTGGGGCTGTGCTCCCTCCCAGCTTCTCCTGCACCCGCAGACACTGGCACAGCAGAGAAGCTGAAAAGTCCTTGACTGTCTTGGAAGCAACTATAAACATCAGTATGTTATCAGCCTTCTTCTCAGCACAAATCCAAAATACAGGCTCTCACTAGATACTATGAAGAAAATCCCAGCTGAAACCAGGACATCTAGTAGTACAGATAAACAGGGTCCTTTAGAACAAAGAGAAACTAATTTTGGGGGTTTCTTATTTCACCTTTATGCTGGGGTAAAATTCAAAGTACTGTAATAGTATGTTGCATTTGCTAGTTCAGTTTTCAAAAAATTTAGAAAAAGAACCTTTGACCTTTAGTCCTGGAACTTCCTCTCTTCTTGCTGTGAGAGGTGAATAAAGACAGGCATTTTGGCTCTGCATTTTGCTCAGAAATACATTACTAAATTACCATCCAGAGCTGTTTCAAATATGCCTAGCTTGTTTTGGTTATTATCTAGTATGAGAAAAGAGTTTTCCAGTCTCACAGCTGCCTTTTCCTCCCTGTGATGAGAGAGAAGCCCCATGCAGTGCTGTGTAGCACCCAGCACAGCCCCACTGGGACCAGTTTGAGGTCCTTTCTGCAGCATGCTGAGATTTGCTTGGAGTTGGAGGTGTACTTTGTGGTTTGATGCCCGAGGGGCATGGAGGGAAGAGTGTCAACTGTCACAGCTCAGAGTCACTCTGAGCTCCATTAACTCGTAACTACTTTTCTGGTCAAATACCCCTTGAAACTGATGAAAGGTCTCTTCAGCACAGAAATGTTGTTGATTTTTCTGACATGTTATGGTATGTAGAGATTCAGCTTTCAGAAGCACTCCTCAGTAGTCTAATCCTGCCCTTGTAACAGTTTATGTTAGTTTATCACTGACTTTGACAAGCACAAATAAGCAGGGACTTGTACAGTTTCAGAAATCTAAATTGTGAAGTCCAGTTCTGTTCAATCTGAAGTTAATGGCATAAATGCACTCCGAATAGGAATTTGATGATATATGAGGTATGTGGGGATCAGTGTGTTCAGAGTAATCACTCTATGGTATTTCTTTAACCTATACAGGATTTTTCTTAAACAGGATTTCCAGAGGTGAAATAGAAAATCCATATAGTATTAACTCTGCATATAGCAGTATAGTGACTGATTTAATATCTGTTTTTAGTTTTTAGGAGTATTTATTTTAAAAAGTGAAAGTATGTTGAAGCACTGAGTTTCTGTGGTGATGAAGACTTAATGAATGCCAGCACAGAATTAATTCATTTATATGCAAAAAATTTGATGAAGGCTCATTTTGCTTTGATGTTTTTTACATGCTGACACAATTATGTTTAGGGTAGACTGAAGAGTAGTTTTGTGAGCAAGTCATCCTTAGAAATGTAACGTTTTCTGGCTTACATAAATACACTTAATTTTGGAAATATTTCTTTGCTCCTGTGTTTACAATTGATCTTGTTTTCCTTGGGTATGTTCAACCACTCATCCAGGACTCCATTTGTGATTTCATGGCTTATGCCCACACCAGTGTGAATATGCTGAGTGCCAAATACAATCATAGTCAGAGGCAATACAACTACACCACTCCAAAGAATTTACTAGAGCAAATCATGCTTTATAAGATCCTCTTAGAGAAAAAAAGCAAGGAGATCTCAGGACACATGGAGCACTTGGTGAATGGCATGCAGAAGCTGAAGGCAGCAGCTTTCCAAGGTAAAGTGTGAAAGTCATAACCTGGTCTTTCATTCTTTATAAATAATCTTGGTTTTATGGCAGTGGCCTGGGTTAAGCACAGGCTGCTTAAAGTTAACTCTGTTAATTTTTTTTCCTCTTCTTCATAAATAGCTAGCAAGAGGCTGTGTTTTGGATTTATGCTCAGGAGAAGAGCTGATAAGAATGATGTTTTGTTCTGCTGCCAAGGTGGGCAGACGAGCAAAGAGACACAGTCCAGCTGCTAGCATGGGATTTGCTCTTAGGTTAAGATTGAGAACCAGAGTGACCAATGGCATTCCATAACATGCACGTCATGCCCAGTATATAGGTAAGAACTCCTG
>NW_010128332.1:0-36261 GCF_000699245.1 Pterocles gutturalis | reverse complement strand
ACCCTGACACAGAACCATTAATCATAACCTTGTAATCTTGTAAGTAATCATAATCACTTGAATTTTATATTAATTCAAGTTATCTATGCCAACCGTTTATGCAAGTTTACAGTATTTTAGAATTTTCCACCACAATTATAATTTTCCATCACAATTCTTGACCTTTTTCTCGAAGCCCACCTAGCCTGTTCAAAGGACAGAACTTCTGTGCTGCTGAGTCAATCTGTTAGACTTATTTTCTACATCTTCTGCCAGCTTTAACAGAATAGTACCAAATGACATGGAACTATGTCAATACAACCATTTAAGTATGTACTTATGTCTTAGCAGGATTGGTGCTCACACAAACACATGTGTCAAGCCAGAAGTGAAAGATGTAAATACTGAATAATGGCTATGTTGGTCTTGAAGACTGATTGATCTTAAGAGGAAAGGGGGAAAAAAAAGTTAATGTAACAGAATAAAAAGAAAACACTTTTTACCTCTTCGAGTCCCCATTGCTCCCTATCATCTGTGCCTTAAGAAGACTAAGTTACATGTCCAAGACAATTTTACAAACTTTTTTTCATCAATGTTAAATGAAAAAAAAAAAATCTTCGTTTATGACTTGCCCTATAAGATTCCCTACAAAAACAAATTAAGAGATGTCTCTCTTCTGAGGAAATGCCACACATTAGTGTAAAAGACAGTTCAGAGTATCTGAACTACCTTCATATCCTCACTTGGAACCCCTCCTCTTCCTCCTCCTCCTCCTCCTCCTCCTCCTCCTCCTCTTCTAGTACTTAGGTATCAAGATACTGAGATGAACGTATATAGCAGTGAATACAAACCACAAGGTGATGTCATTTTGGCAGAGCTTGTGATGGTTTTTCTATACTTTTACCTAGGATATTTCAAGTATCCACAATGACTTTATATTAATAGAGCTCTCTCACTAAAACATTCATCTTTATAGTATTACCCAAATTTTTAGTGTCATAACCAGCTGTCTTATTTCAGTACCCTTTCATTATGACATCTTCACAGATTTACAGTTAGGTGTTTTTTTAACCTCACAGCCAACCACTTCTTCATCTATTTCTCCCTTTTGACTTCTTTTATTTTATCCTTTTTATCTGTGATTTGTTCTCTTACCCCTCCATTTTTTCCACCATTTTCTGTCACCCTTCTCTATGGCTAGTGAGCTATAAATTTTGCAGATCAGCACTCTTTTTCCAAATAATTGTTTGTGAAAGGGGGATTCAGAGTTGAACCTCACATTTCAGGCTTGTATCATGTCATAACAGAGTTTTCTCCAGGTTTGGAAAATATGACTACAAAAAGCCAAGTAATTTAAAAAAGCAACAAAAGACATACCATTTATTATGATTATTAATCCGTGAGAACAGCCTTATAAAAATAGTAGGATTATTAGGAAGTGTGAATCCTAAATATTTCCTAATCCTCGTAATTTTGGAGTCTGTCAGGCACTTAAAAACCTTTCTAAATGTGGTTCTCTTGATTTTAGTACCCCAAAACCTACTGAAGCGCATAACAAAAATCCTTTTTGTTATTTACAGTCTTTAAAACAAAAGTGCTCTCCACTCCCAAGCTACTTAAGAAACAAACAGAATGCTACCATGCTGCAGAAGACATATAAAGGGTTAAAAACGAGAGGTGTGGTTTTAGAAGAAAAAAGCTCCCTCTACCTGTCACTGACAAGGCAAACATACTTTTGCATCATGCAGTACTGCCACTGTCTTACAGTCACCACACCTGTGACTTTGGCTAAAACATCTTTTCCTCACAACTGCTCAGAATTTAACTTTGAAAGAAACTTTACTTATAATGAGGCTATCAAGTTTTATTTGAAGACAGCGCATTTCATTTTAACTTCATCAAGGCATGCAAACTGTGCAGTCATGTAACTAAGCCTGCTGAGAAGTAAGCTATTTCTATAGCAGGAATAGCAGTAGTTCCTGGTTATTCAAACTGCAGGATCTAATAGGAATGCAATAGCGTCTACAAGCCATGTTAGTACTTACATCCAAGCTTCCTTCACTTGTAGATGCAGAACTAAAACCATCCTCCTCACCACAATCTCTGTTCATCCTCAAGTGTTCTTTTGTCTGCAACACAAACAAGTATCCTACATAGCAGCAGCAAAGGAAACAAATCAGCAAGAACATGCCAGAGCAAAGCATCAAACCTCATCACAGAATCAAGACAAACTGTTTCAGTTGTGCTGGACCTGACTGCTGAGAAACTCTGAAGTAGTCTGCAAGATTTCTCTCATGTAGGCAAGGCCCTAAGAAATCCACATGCAGAAAGATTTAAGAACAAGAATATAAAGAAACAGAACAATTCTTGGGCAAGAAGGAAAACAGGTAGTAAGCAACTCCTGCAACAGCAGGGACCAGATTGCAAGTCTCTGCTACACCCACAGATACAGGGGAACAAGCAGAGAACTTCTTTCCTGCCACTTGCCAATGACAGGACTGTTTCTGCTTGCTAGCATATACCCTACTTAAGCCTAGATCCCATGATTGTCTGCACAGGACCTCTGCTCTACTGGATTGCTTAGCAGTGCCAGTTTGATCTGGATTTAGCCTCAGGCACATGACTATATTTCACATCAAAAAGATATGGAGTTCATGCCATCTTTATGTTTTTTATGCCAGCTGCAGGAGAACAGAGAGTAACTGATCCAGCATAAAATTAGAATGGAGAGAACAAGATGATACCTGATCTGGCATTAAGCCTGCCAGTACAAAGTTAACCAAATAAATACTTTCAACAAATTTGCATTAAACATGAGAATAGGACTCTTCTCTCATTCTGTGTCACTGTTTTTAATATAGCAGAAAGTTTTTTTTCAAAAAAGTTAGATCTAGTATATTGTCATACCACCATTATTGCTTTCAGTGAGCTAGATGAGAAAGCAAGCATGTGGGCGGTGGACATGGAAATCTGAGCATAGGTCTGTAGTGTGCAGTGACACTTGATCCAGGACAGCTTGCAACATAGGCTAATATTCTTCTTCACTTGCAAAAGAAGCTGCCTTCCCCTTGTAAATGCCCGCAACTCTGCAGTGTTACTACTGTGCAAGACTTTGGACAATTCATTTGGACAATATGGACTATGAATGACCACATACATGCACACATACATACACACACACACAGAATCACTGCAAATCATAATGCAAGCAAATAAAAAAAAAAAAAAGCAGAACCAACTTAAGTCTTGTGGAGGAGTAAAAATGTAAGAATAACTGTAAAGAGTAGAGTTCAGGAACTCTGGGCCTTTGATTCCAGTGCCCTGAATTCACAGGACATCCCATCATATAATTCCTTCATAAACCTACCAAATCCTTTCTTAAAAGAACTTTATTAATTTGCCCTCATTCTGCTAAGTCTGTTCAGCAATTTCACTGCTGTTTTGGATAGAAAATTTTGCAATACCAAGCCAGATGTATTATGGCCAGTTAACACCTGCTTGCTCCTGTGTGCTGTGCTATTCTGTGGTTCTCAGTAATTCTTCTGTCTATTTGGGTTCAGACTTCTAGAGGTTAGTACTGAAAAGGCAACAGGGATGTCCTTCCTGGACTAAAAGTGGTGGTTTTATTTTCTGTTCCTGCAGAGTATTTGTCATTTGAAAGTAAGAGTCCAATAAAGAAAAGACCAAGAAAAGCCAATTAACTTGTCAGAACTAGCAGGAAGAAAGACTTACACATTTTCCTCAGATTTAGAAGCTGGTCAGAAGCTGTACTTGTTTGTACAGTTCCTACTTTTTCCCAGGTCAAATACTACTTGTAACTTGTTAATTGATCCTCAATATCCTTAGCATCTATTAAAATCTGTATTTTAAAAAACCTCAAGAGTATCATCTCCTATTTCTCTGATTAAGAAGCATGGGGAAGAAGGGAGGGGAGAGGAGGGGAGAGGAGGGGGGAGGAGGGGAGGGGAGGGGCGAGGAGGCTCAAGAGTATCATCTCCTATTTCTCTGATTAAGAAGCATGGGGAAGAAGGGAGGGGAGAGGAGGGGAGAGGAGGGGAGAGGAGGGGAGAGGAGGGTTTCCGATCTTGGGACACTCATCCCAAACTCAGCTGGGAGAAGCCCACTGCAGTAACCACACAACTGGGATGCTTCATAGCAACTTCTTCTAAGGTTGCAAGTGTCAATATTTTACAAGTTAAATCTGAGCTATTTCAGGAGTTAGAACTCCAAGAGCACACTCTTCATACCGAAGTTCAGGAAAATGGAATCCGAAGACAAAATATAATGCAGAAACTGCATGCTGTAATGTATTTGGTTCTTCCAGAGGAACTACAGCCCCACAGCATGCTCTATAAAGGCTCAGGATGAGCTCCCTTGTTTACTTGATTCTTCCAGTCAGACACAGCATTATTGTTCCAGTTATGCTTTTGTTCCCTTCTAAATGGAAATATTTTCTTACAAAGGATAAACACACTGAAAGTGACTGACTTCCTATCTCATAAAATAGTTTCCTTTATAAGACATTAAGAATAGCTCAGCATCCATGACAGATGAGATTTTTCAACACAGTAATTCCCAGTGCCCATAAAGAAAGCCATTGCCCAGCAAAAGTACTCCAAACTTGATCATAATCAAAAGGGCAGAGAACTAACAAAGACTGTGGAAAGCTTCCACAGCTTTAAAAACATTACTGAGAAGACTGGAAGGATAAGTGAAACATCGGTCCAGTGACAAGCATATGTTTCTTAGTACCAGCTAATCAGACACACATTTTATTATTCCATCGCAAAAGCCGTGGAGGGGTTTTTAAACCAGACAAAAGAAAATTCTCTTGTTACTCTGACACTCCAGAGTGTAAACACTTTATAATCAAAATCAGTTGACACTGATCTTTGTATGTAGCAAAGGATGCAAAAACTATGAAGTTAAAAGACCAATATTTTTCATGTGTTCTTGAGTTAGAAAATTTTTCTCTATTTAATTTCTGTGATGAATGACAAATTTTTCATAAAGGCATCTCAACTGAAGAAAATGATTTATGCAAAATTCCTTTAATTTTCCAACTCAAGTTTAAAGACAAAGTTCTAAATGCCTAACATGCACCCCAGCAGATACTGATCCTTCAGTTCATTATTTCTTTTAGTACTTCGAGTTATTTCTTTTACACCTGATTCACTGGTTTTACAGACTTGGAGATGGCTGTACAGAGCTTTTTAAAGATATAAATGCTTTAAAACAGATTATCACCCATGCACAGGAGAGTTCATAAGACACTGCTACTTGATATCTTAATGTATTCTATACATCAGTTATTTGATAAATGCATTTTGTCATCTGAGCACTACTACTATGTGGACGTAAGTTGCTTGAAGTTATTGCTCTTTGTTAATACCTACCGAACCCACAGTATTTAAAAAAAAATAAAATTTAAATGGTGAATGTGCCTGACTCCTTCAATAAGCAGCTGGTACCTCCACCAGGCTGCACTGATTAAACATAGTTTATGCATCTCCTAACAGATTACCCCTTGGAAGAAAAAAAAAAAAAAAAAAAAAAAAAAAGGAAAAAAAAAAAAAAACAAACCCCACCACACAAACACCACCACCCACAGACAAAATACATCTGTAAAGAAAACAATTCTCTCTAGTGAGGTAGTACACTGCTGAACGCTCACCTTGCTGCTTCTTCTATCAGCTTTAAACAATCCCAGAAGTCTTGTCTTTTCTTTTTCTATTACGTCATTGCTTACTGAAGCCTTTCGACTCGGTTCTGAAACAATTATAATGGAACATTACATTTCTGAAATAAAGATTCAGAACGTCAGTACTTTAAAACATCCTGGTTCAATGCTGTATTTTTTTGAGCTGGGCATGTTATGCACTGAATTATCTAAATAACAGCCAGATCCTGCCTTTTCTTTTTCATCAAATTTTTATTGGTTCTGAGATTGTTCCAGAATCTAATGGAGGCAAATGGAAGAATTTAATAAACTTCAGTAAGTTTTCAATCACAATTTAGCAATCCTTACTAAAAGGCAAAACATGAGCAAGTTGCTTAGTCTTTAGAAATGCTTGTTAGAGTTCTCACTTAAAACTCGTGAAGTACAATCCACAGGTCTGACTTAACACAGTGAAGTTAATGGCGAGAAACCCAAAGTGGATTTGTATAAAGCTCCATGAAAAGGAAAGACCACTCCCTTTGAAAAAGGGCTCTTCTTAGAACATAAACCGGCTGGTCATGGTCATAATTTCTTGGTGCTTTTACTTCAGGTGGGAAGAGAGGCACATTTATATGCATTTCAGGCTATAAGAGCTCAAACATGCATGTCCTCCTTGAACCAGCTAAGGAACTGTATGAATTCTCAGACCATTTAGTCCCCCTTCAACTTCCTCCCCACCAGCCGAGCTGGATGAGCAACATGATAAGGTCATGCATTACAGGGAACAACCATTGGGTTGACATTCAATATACAGACTGTAAAGCTCTCCCACATTTTTTCATGGACACTGCATAATGCTCTAAAGACTTCTCCCTGGTTCTAAGCACATCAGAGTTATCCCACTAGCACACAGAAAGTTTAATGTACAGAAAAAAAACCCTGTTTTCTCTTATATTCACTCTATTTGTTTAGTAACAATTAAGAAGCAAATGCAAAATGACTTGTTGATACAAAATAAAGATTTACTTCACAAAAAAACCCCTCATCCCAGAACTCTTGTAATGGATTTGCATTCCACACAAAGCACATGATGTTCACACAGATCACTTGCATATCAGCAATGTCAGGTGTTAGAAGGTGTTAAATACATATAGCAGTTCAAGGCACAATAGAAGAGTAAAGATGATGAACCCAGAAGAAAACAGGGAGAAACTTAAGAAAGGCTGCAACTCCACTGCAAAAACATACAGAAATAAATTAATACCTTTCTCAAATACTAAGCGCTGCCTATGCTCATTTAACAGAAACTTCTGGTTTTCTGCTTGGGGTTGGGCTGCAACTATATGTGGATTATGAATCCCTTAGTCACATAGTCTTCGACTATGCGTTATGCCAGTAACTCCTGATCATGAACATTGCCATTAAACACTGTATAATCCAAATAAACTGGGATTTTAAACAAAGCATATAATGTCAAAAAAAAAAAACAAGGAATCTTTATAAATCTGTATCAATTTTTTTAAAATAAATACAGCAGATATACTCTCTAATATTATGCTTGAAGGAAGCCACAGCAAGTAATAACAGAGGATTAGGGGGGAAAAGTACTGGCATTAGTGAAGCCAAGAGGCAACAGGCCATGAGCTAAGATTTACTCAATGGCTGTCATCTACTGGAGGTAGACTTCCTTCCTTCCTGAAAATTTAAAGAAGTTAGTCACAGTTTTATTTGGTTATGTTCTGTTTACTAGTAATGCAAAAAAGTAAAGCCAGTTACAATCAACCATACCTTTCTTAAGGGTAATTAATTTAAGTAACGTATTACAGAACACTCAGTAGAGGAAAAGGATATACTAAATATACAAATTTTCTCCTTAACTATAAGCAGAAGCACCAATGTTATCTGATCAAACCCCAAGTAATGTAGCAAGTAGAAGTTGTCTAACGTGTATATATAGTTTTGAGATTAAAACGCTTCATTGCATGTAAATTGAAATCAGTGGAAGAGCTCATAGATCTCAAAATATTCTGTCTTTGTTACTAAACCAATTTTGAACCCAAAAGACCTCTGAAATGTTAGTATTTCTGAAATTCAACTAATCATGGTTTAGGTAACCTGAAAAGGCTTTGAATCTGTATAGAAACATACCATACCACACAACAGTTAAATGACAGGATTTGTTAATTGCTGGCATTTTAATGGCAATTACTGAAGAAGCACTATGCACAGAAGTGTGTTTGTTCTGACCAAAAAGCATAGACATCTAAACAACACTTTGCAAAAGACAACACACATCAAAAGTAGCTAGTTTCTCTATGGCAATTTTTATGTGTCATTTTTGAAGATCCATCTACCAAACACACATGAAACATAGTGTCAAGGGAACCATGGTTTTCCCTCAGCAGCATTGTACAGTACCTCTATAGTTCAGAGAAGGTTCAGACTGAGTTTTTGATGGAGGAACTGGAAAAGGCAGGCAATTAAAGGACAAAAAAAGACATATTAAAGTTCAAATATTGCCTCATAAACCACCATATTCAATACTTACTCCTAGTATTTGTTTTCCTAAGCATTACAGAAAAAAAAGTTGACCAACAACAGACATGCAGAGCTGCTTCTAGAGGCAGTTTATCTACATTTGTATTCATTCCCGATTCACTTGGGAAGCTGCTTCAACTGCTAAATCGAGTTATGTAAGCAGGTGGCAGCAGAGCTTGTCTTTTTATCATCCTTCAGCACTTCGTGTTTCTGTTTCAGGGAAGGAGAGAATGACAAGCACATAGTTTTTCTAGAATTTGTTTTTGCAAGCACAGCCCATGCTTTCAGTACCTCTGATGCCTTACTCGTTAGTGGGAATGCATTTTAAAAATCTGTCCTGATAACTAAACAGACTGGACATCTGCTCAATGCACAATTCATAGACAAAATGTTACTGAAACCAATGGGATTATTCTTGGTGATTATAGATAAGAACACAGGAGGAAGGAATTCACTGTAAATTTTATGTGCATTTACTGGTGTTCTCATCAGACACCATGGTGCAGAGTGACAGGAAGGCAGAAAAGGCTGAAACACACTCAGGATTAGGGGGATTTTATCATAATGAAAGGTATACTGAAAGGTTAAAAAACAATAAAAGACAAAAAAAAAAACTTCTGATGCAGGGAGCAGCATACTATGAAGTGTTAAATCATTTGCTGCTATAATCCTAGCCCCAAAATAAATTCCTGGTTTTGAATGTACAGGCTACAACTGAATTTGAGGACCAGCATGGCACCAGTATATACACCATCACTTTAATTTTAAAGGAAAGGAGTTTAAAGAAGGCTTAGGCTAATTACTCTGCAAGTTGTCCCTGAAGTATGCTGAATGAATCCTGTTGAATACTCTGCATGTTCAACATGTTGCTCAAAAATGGTCAGCTTAATTACCATAAACATGTATTAAAAAAACAAACAAACATGCAATTGAGCTATGACATGTTGTCAACCACTTTTTTGAGCATCCTAACAATTCAAAGGAAAAGGAGATACTCGGTTTACTTTACAGTCTAAACTCACTGAAATTTGACTCACACAGAGGTAGAACTGTCACTTACTAAAGGAGTTTGAAAGAAGAGACAGAACGTCAACATAAATAAATAACTGTATAAATAAAAAATAAGCCTGCTGCTCAGCACCTACAAGACTGACGTTATCTAAACAATAAATAAAGACATTTACTGTGCTGGAAGTGATGACAATTGAGACAAACTGCAGGAGACAATTTTAATGAATATCACTTGCTGACCTCAAAGGAAGTAGTGCTTGTCAATGTGTATTTTTAAGGCAGGTATATTTTAAAGCACATCGCATAATTACGCTGTTTGAATACACAATCAGGCAGACAAAACTCAAGCCCAAGAAGCTGCCACTACACTATTGTCTATGAGAACAGAAAGTGAGGGTGAATAAACAAGAGAACAAAATTTGAAATACAAATACCTCTTACCTCCTCTTCACTAAACAATCAACAACTTCACTTTTTGGAGGAACCGTCCACAGTCTGTTTCTCATAAGCCCTGGTCTGTCACTTCTGCCTCTCAGCTTTCAAAGCTGTCACGACTAAGGCATGCCTCTTCTTTCTCTCCAGCCCACAGCACAGGTAGGTGACAGGCTCTGCCATATTACGCACACCTGTACTGACAGCAGCTGCAGGAGGTAGCGAAGCTCCTCCTTTTGACCTGCCCCAGGCCAACCTGCACCCTGCCAGTGGCCAGCCCAGCCTGGCACGGGGCCTGAGAGCAGCCAGGGATGGCTGGGCATGCCGCTGTCCTGGCTGCTGCTCTGGGCACAGCTCACTGAGCAAACCTGCACTGCTGTCTGGACTGAGATGTCACTGCTGTTTCAGCCAGGCCTCAGAGGAATGAGAGCGCAAATGCTTTTAAGCTGCCCATAATATTGTTGGCACATTATCTAACCCTGCAGTGACTGCTTACAGTCTCAGCTCACCTCTTTTTCTGTCCCAGGCATACAACTCCTTTATCCCCAGCTCCTCCAAGGACTTGGTAAGCTCCAGTTCCTCCCCAGTGATGCCATCTCGCAGAAGAACAATGTGCTCTTGACTGACTTCACATTTCTCACAAATAGCTGGGATGATGTTGTGGAGAGGCACATCCGGACTAACTCGAACCACAGCCTTCTGAGTCTTCAGGTAGTTCACTACCAGCCTCACAGATTTCTGCAGAAACAAATGCAAACTCTCAGCCCTCCCTCCATGATGGCTAGGCTCTCTTGAAATGAGAAAGGCATTGGGGACTTCTATATTGTCTTGACTCCTCCTAGACAAACTTGTCCCATGTGCATACTACTACAAAAAATATTATTAAAAAAATTAAAAAACCAATCTCAGAACTCCCTTGTCAATAAGACAACATTCACAAGAATAGGCAAATAAGGAAAAGGAATCAGAGGCAGCCCTAATTTCTGAATGTTTACAAGTACCACTCTGAAAGGTGTGCAGGGTAATTAGCTATACTGATTCAGAATAATAAAAATTTCAGCAAACATTTTTGTAAAATGTCTGCTTCTGAATCTTCACAATACCATGCAATACATTTATTAATGATCAGTCTTCTCCCATATCTTCAGTAAAGATGGCAAACAAAATACCAACAAAAACCTCCACACAATCCCACAACCCTAATTTCAGCCACTACTGCAAAATTTCAGTCACCCCGGTCTTCAATCAAGGGTCTTTTTAAGAACAGATTTCTATCTCTCCAACCACATGCAACATAACATTTTGTCTAAATGCTAGAGTATGTAAATCAGTTACACTAGTAAAGCAAGTTATAGCCAATCTCAAGCCTCTCCCATCTGGTCTGAAGATGCAGAGACTGGAAGAACTGCTTGAATTCATAGGAATGAAATGATGTTTCACGGCACTATTTTAGCTTTACAGAGTACAAACCTCAGGGACCCTTGGCAGAGGTCGCTTTGTCTTCTCTTCAGGAACCTTCTCTTTCAGAAGTACTGTCTGTACATCCAGTGCTCCTATCAAAGTGTTTGGCTTGTAACTCAGAGGTTGTTGAGTTCCTGCAGACTTCAGTTCAACACTATGTTGGGATGGATTTAAGCGATACTGGCTGCATAAATCGACCAATAAATCCATCACAGCTTTACTACAGGGAAGAGACATTCACTGTTAGCATGAAAAAAACAGCTGCTAAAAAATTTAGCTCAGTTTTAATATGGGAGAAAAAAAGACAATACAAGCTGTGGATGTGTCACTAGTTAACCATCTTTGGAAGGGAACAGTGCTAATGCTTTGAAATGCTGAACAGATCAGATAAAATGTTAAGAATTAAATATATTCACACTTCAGTGTGCTTTTATGAGCTGGTAATTAACTATTCACTATAAGGTAGACAGCAATGCCAATAATAGCACTAACAAACATAAGCCAGGAGTGGAAAAAGTGCATCTCATATGCTAAATCCATACATTATATTCTCCAATTCAAACCCTGTCCTTTAACATGGAGACAAGATATAAATAAATGATGAACCCACAGTATGGTAAACTCTACCTAGATTTGAACCATTATGTAACGCAACTCAAAGTGGAGCATTTAGATCTGTAACAAAAAGTAGAGAGGATATTTTTTTTTCCAGCTTACAACTTTGAGTGTCCCCCTCCGCCCCCAATCCATTTGACACCAGCAATATTTCCAAGTACAGGAGACCCCTTCCATATTTATTTTGGTGAGGATATTTGCATTATCAAGAACTCTTATTGCAGATGTGGTTCTTAAACCACAAGGTTAAAAGAATCAGTCACTGGCCTTCTCTTATGCCACGCCTCTGCACAAAGATACTCCGTTTTCTGTCAATAACCCAACATTCACTGGAGCTGTCTGACACAGCTGATACTATGTTCCTCCATGCCACAGAAATTCTCTTCTACCAAGGTACTGAAGGGTTATTTTTTTTTTCAGCCTTCCTCCCTAAAATTCCATCCAGGATCAGAGAAAACAGGTTTATTAAAACTGGTTATGTTTCTGAAAAGTTTTGGTTTCATAAACCAGTATATTATTAACAGAACAACCTTAAGTTGAAAAAAATTGCCAGCCGTACCTGAAACCTGTCATATAGATCAGATATTTTTCTTCAAGCAGAAGTGAAATAGGTGGATAGACAGCATATTTGCCAAAAGATTTGGCATCTCTTCTAATGTGTAAACTGGAAAAACTGTATACAGATTCAAAATGCAAGCAAATTCAAACAAAATAAAATCCTTCACAGGTTATTAGCTACCACCATTACACCTGTAGCTCAAAAAACTGCTCTTCAACTGCAAGCTGCTGGCATCTGGGAGACAGCTCTGCGGGGGACTGCCCATCTTCTTTCTCTGTATATGTTATTGGCCAGTAACTGCTCTAGAAGTTGGTGAAAAACCCTTTAGAGCAAATGGCAAAGACGAGAATGGAAAACAAGAACAATCCCTTACTACAGGTGAAAGACTAAAACATACGTAGGTGACAGCTCTTCCTGTGCAAGAGATGAGAAAGGACCTTCTTCACAGTAACCTATTTCAAGTATAACTGAGTGCTGCAGTATGAGCTGGAAAAGTGGCAAGCGTGGAAAATCTGAAATAGGTGGTCAGTCTCATTGCAAAAAGAACACAGTGAGAAGATGATGACTGAAGATCCAACAAGGAAAACAGATGTCATTAATATGTATAGGAAGCTTCAGAAAAATAGAGAACTGTGGTAACTGCTGACATAGACAGCATCTGAGTAGAAAAGTGTAGTATTTAAATCGAAATTCTATCAGGTCATTTCATGATGACTTATTTGTGCACTGTCCTCAAGTTGCAGTTGCAAATGTCTGCATTTCACAACCACGCTTAATTCATACATAACATGCCAAAAAGCAACAAAAACTTTTACATCTACTTAGTCCAAACTATAGGAGAACCCAACCTACACCAATATTCATATAATTATTCATTGATCTGTGCAGCAGTGAGCATTTAAAAAAGTGTCAGTCAGCCTGATACAGATCTCAGCTTGTCTGTTTACAGACATACTTCTTTTAAACTAAAATTTGCATACGTTTTTTCCCCTCAGCCTTATTACTGTTGTTTCAGAGAAAAGCAAATAAATTGGCAGAACTGCAGTACATGGTGTTCTACATGCTAGACATTTCTATCTAAGTGGAATGCTAATATATTTCTGTAGTGCGCAATATTGTGATAATTCATTCAAATTTGGACAGTTATCTTGCTTCATGTAAAATATTTCATTAAAAACACTTTAAAAAAAACAGCATTTGAAAAAGGATTTTTTAAAAAATAGTGTCAAAAGAGCAGTTTATGATTCTGTGCACCTTCCACAGAAATTATGAAATATGTCCAGCAGCAACAGTACCACAACTACAACCAGTCATCTGAGACAATAAGTTGCAGAATGTCCTGGCTTCACCTAAGACACAGTTGACTTTCCTCACAGTGGCTAGTGTGAGGCTATGTTTTGGATTTGTGATAAGAAGGCAGCTGATAACACACTGATGTTTGTCTATAGCTGCAGCCAGGACAGTCAAGGACGCTTCCAACTTCCCATGCTTTTGCCAGTGTGCAGGTGCTAGGAGGGAGTGCAGCCCACAATTACTGGCTTAGGATTCAACCTTAAGTTTAGGATTGAGATCCAAATAGGCCAGTGGTGTATTCCATATCATGCACGTCATGCCCAGTATATAGATGAGGCTCTGTCCAGAAGTTCTCTCTCTCTCGGGCTCTCAATCAGTTCTCAGTCTCTTCTCTTTTCCAGGACTGCTGATTTCAGGACTCTCTCTGCTCCAGGATTGTTATCCAGCAACAAGAAGGACCCTGGTCAGCAGGTGGTGAGCAGCTGCACTGTGTATCACTCATTTGTATATTTGCATATTATAACTACTATTATTATCATTATCCTTATTATTTTCAATTTCATTATAGTTGAATTATTAAATTGTTCTTATCCCAACCCACAAGTCCCTTTAATTCCCTCCCCCATCCCAGGGGAGGGTGAGCAAGCGGCTGTGTGGTATTTGCTGCTGCTAGACAAGTGGGTCAAACCACGACACAGAATATCATGCAAGTTGTACAAATTTGTCTGGACAATAAGCAATTTAAAAATCCAGCCAAATTTGAGGTTTCATCTTCCTGTTGATTACAAAGTAGGTTTGTGTGAAATGTAACACTTAAGGAAGTCTGCAACATCCCATCCTGAGCCATGCTGCTCAAAATACACAACTGTTCCATTAAAAGCACCCCCAACTTCATCTGTACCATTTATGGGTACAAATTAAGGAAAAATCTCTGAAGATTTTGAAACAACTTCAATGTGAATAGTATGCTCTTCCCAAAATGTACATTTGGGAAAGTAATTTCCACAAAATTTCAAAAGGAAGAAAAAAAAAAAAAGAAAAAGAAAAATAGAGGAATTCTACAAACAAAATTCAAAATTCATGTGTCTCCAGAGAAGTAAGAGAGCTGGGAAGTCCTTGCAATGAAGTGATTCTTACATCAGATTTCGATTTCACCAACTTGAAAAAATTTCCTTCTGAACTGTAATAAAGTTCAGCTCTATTTTAAATGGGAGTTTTATTTCAAGTAACTCCATGCATATGCCACACACAGAAGAGAGACACTAAACACAGAAAGAGCATGGTTCTGAGCCATCTACTAATCTAGACCAACATTTCTTTCTAACCTTGGGCTCAATATGGCTCTAGGAAGACACAAAGAGTCAGTCGTTCCTTTGCCTCCATCGTGTTCCAGACATGTCTGAACTTTATTTGAACCTGCTTTTGCGACCTGGTAGAGAACATACTCTTACTTTGAAATTCAGGCAGGTCTGATCATTAAGGATTAAATCTAAAGCTGCAATGAAGACATTAAATGTCTCCTGCCTTTCCAACTACTCAGCTAACATATTATTTTGTTATTTTAATAAGATGTTGCTGAAATTTTGGGTGGAGAGACCAAACACGTGACAGACACACTAATGACTAATAAACAAATACTAGAGCACAGAAATAAAACTAGAGGATGAATCCAATTTAAGATTCAGACAAGATGGGCAAGACAACTATTCTTAGCAAAGGAGAGTACTTTGGCTCTTTCCTGGTATTCTATTACTAAGCCATTTAACATTTAACACCAGTTCCGGACAGTAAAAAATAACTACTTTGTCAGCAATATTTATCAGGCTTGCCTAAACTCCTTGGATCACACAAAGAAATCCATTTTAAAATACAGCCTTGTACATCTAGGAAATAAATGCATAAGATAAAGTTGTACTCTATCAAACGACTTTGGCTTTTCTATTACCTTCTACTTTCATGCTACAATTGCCCATGAACAAATCTAAAACTGGAGGAAAGAATCTTCTTTATTTAGGTCAATGCCAAACACACACTAGGAATCTAAAGTAACAATTGACTGGAAAAGAAAAACAGTAGTGTAAAGAGGGTGACTCAAAGTCTCTGACACTTTTACTATCTGCATTTAAAAAAAGAAAATAGTGTCAGTTATTATTATTTTCTCATGCTCCAAAGCACAGCAGGCACTTCATGAAAAGATCAGAAGTTTTCATACACAACCAGAAATGCATACACTACATAGCAAACTGCATCAAACGAAGTACAGGAAGCATGATAAACAGATATTCATAAATACTTCCTATTTCTTTTCTTATTTTGCTCATGTATATTTGGCTCTTAAATTGGGCAACTCCACAGAAGGAACACCAAGATCACACACAAGAAGAGGCAGAGGACTGGGTTTGTTGAGCCTTAAGATGAGAATGGTGAAGAAAGACCTTATTGCTGTCTATAGGTACCAGCTGGTAGAGATACAGAGCCAAGAGACAAGTGTCAAGACAGGAAACTCCATTTAGGTACAAAGAAACATTTTTTCACCACGAGGATGGTCAAGCCCTGGAACAGAGGTACAGAGAGGTTCAGAAACCTCCTCCCTGGAGGTATTCGAACTTGCCTGGAAAAAGCCCTGAGCAACCTGTTTCGTGTGAGACCTGGACTGAGCAGGGAGTCAAAGCAGGTCAGTTCCAGTGGCCCCTTCTAACATAAATTATTCTGTAGATTATTCTCGTAAGTTTTTTTTTTTTAAAGCCTACATTTCACTACTGTAGTTTTGATCTGACCCCTATTTAGTATTTAGTTAAGCTCATTTTTAACGCTTTTGCTGTATGTGCCTGTTTCATCTTATTCTAACACCTCTTTCATGTTTTACCAACCTGGGCTGATTTCACACCTTCTTGAGACACTGTTCTGTATGTTGAGCTATACACTCATAATAATCAGTATCACTTAAAAAGTCTTTCACTGAGTATTATGTGAGAATATTCTTTCTGTGATGATATTAGCTTTATGCTTCATCTAACACATGCTCTGCAGTGAGCTCTGTCCTCCAGTGTTTGCAGAATGGGACTACAGTTTCAGCTGGTTTACACTATTCTATTGCTGCACACACTCCTTAAGGACTCAATTTTGTCTTAAAATCTGCACTATGTATTTCCAAGGTCTGGAATAAATTCTATGTTACAAGATGGCAATGAACTCTTAAAGAGAGACTGTCGGCTTGAGTTAACTTTTACAAATAAATCTACTTAAAAATTCCAGATGCCAATAAAATATGTTTAAATAACATACTTTTTTTTTTTCTTGAACAATCTTTCAGGAGAATTTTTCTGCCCTGTTGCTGATATTTATAGGAAATTTCTATACAGAGAACAAAGTAAAATTAACAACATGCTGCTTTGTTTACATATAACGAACAAATTGAAAGAGATAATTTTGACTTTTAACTTAGTTCATTTATAATAACCTTAGGTGATACTAATTAATGATAGTAGTTGTTGTATTTTCAAAAATGCTCTAGTACACTTCATTGCTCTGTGAAGTGCTTTCCTGAAATTACAGAATCATTTTTCATTATGATGATGCCCAGGGCAAGGTTTTGCAAATTTTTCTGCAACAGAAAAGCTATTTTCCCAGGGTATTCAAAAGCAGATTTTGCAGAAGGCAGTTTTAATGATGGCAATGAAAATATTGAAGATTTATAGCAGTATAAACAACAGCAGAATTTGTCTGAAACGTCCTTCCATGGTATCAACATATATAAAAAGAGTGAACAGAGAAAACAATTTATTAGCAGCACTGGCTCCTGTACTTGCTTCAAACTAAATTAAACACATTTTTTTAAATCCAGTATCTTCATCATTAAATGTTTACCTCTGAGTATGACTGTACTTTGTAGCTGTCCAAAATAATGAAATGAAAAAAAAAAAAGAAAAAAGAAAAAGCCTGGGCTTTCACCCAAACCTGGAGACTTAAGACAGTTCATCCTCTAAAAATTTCAGATGCTCAACACTTTTTTTTTATATTCCACATCCCTAAAAACATAAACAGTGTTAATGTGCAGAAAATTTCATCTTCCAGTGGTCAGAAAGAACAGCAGGACACACAAGGTCTGTTCACAGACTGATGCCACTGTAATACAAGGCTCATTATAGTGTATCCTTTTCTTACTTCATAACTTGTTAGGATGATTTAATCCCCTCCTCAGCTTCTATAATCTTTTACTTCCTACATCTGCCTATCCGTGCCTGACATTTGTCACCAACTCTCTACTTCAAGTGCTCAAGACAGTGCTGAGGGAGAACACCCACTACCTAGGTTAGGCAGTGGTGATACTCAGATTAGCAGACAAACACAAGCAGGAATTTAATTGTTGCTTAAATCAGGGGCCTACACCTGTCAAGCAGCCAAGAAGCGGGCACCTTCACAGAACAACGAAGAGAACATTTTGATTGCTTAGAGTGCTTAATGTACACGAAATAAATAATCCCATTGAAATGTCTAAGGTTTAAGTTTTGACATTTAAGTTTTGTCCACAAACTAGAGACTAATAATAAAAATAGTGTATGTGATAGCAATTATAGTGATAATAAACACCTGTGCGAGAGACAGAATGTTGATTGTACAGGGATGTTCCATTTGTTCCCTGCTTTTGTACCTTGTATGCTCTTCAAAAGGTTACATTAAAACACTACTCTTGCAGTGCTCTTGGAGTGTTTGGTTTACTGGGTTTTTATGTTTTTTTTGAGGGAAAAGAAAATCCTTTCTAACTATATGGGAATTATGTATCTCTCGATACAAAATGCTGCATGAAGAGTAGACTCTTCGTAGCTCCCAGGTGGCTTGCATTTGACAATGAAATATCACCTTTCTTTTGGATCTAACCACCAGTGAGTTTCATGTCCTGTTCTACTTTCCAGGCTTGTTCTCTTCTTTCTCTCATTAAGTCCAAATCTCCCCACAAAAACTTGATCACTAAATGTATAATTTGAGACCTCTGATAAGCACGGTTTTCCTTTAAAACCTTTAACAGCACTCTGGCTTTGAGGCTGACCCACACAAGTTGCACTAGTGCCCTGAGAGTGGCTAAGCAAACACCAATTTCTATAAGAAAAGCAGTGGGAAGAATGAACTACCAGACACTACACAGTGCTGTACACATCCTCCTCAGCCATTAAAATACACTAATAGACAAACAGTCAAAACAGACTAATAAATCAGACAAAGAAGAGTAGTTTTACAGGAATGCAGACTAACTACTGCAAATCCCAAATGTAAAATAAGCACAGGCCCTCATTTATCAACAGGCATCTACATATCCTCCCAATCTGGTATTATCACTTCCTGCAGTTTCTTGACCACTTCTAGACCACACCACTGTTTGCTACAGTTTCATCACAGTATTGAATATATTTTTAAAACTCTTCCAAATTCTTTCTTAAAGTAATGTCTCCCTCTTTCAAAACAGTTCTCACAGAGAGGATGAGAAGAAGGAAGAGCTCCCATGGTGAAGAAAATTATCTCAAAACTGCCTTTCCAATACAATTTGCCCTTGACTGTATCCAGTGACAAAGAGGACCTCTCTCTCTTCCCATGGAAAAACACAATACACTTTTATATAGAAAAGGCTTCCTAAATATTGGCAGATGCTTGCTGTCTACACAAACACGAGGTATTTGTGAAGTCAGGACCTCTGAACGTGATGAGTCATTTATCTTCTGAGCTTCCTTCTCAGCATGACTCCAGACAGGCATACTGTCAGGATTGCTGCTTGCCAGCAGTATCTATTCCCACTGCACCAAACTCCCTCTGTATTATGAGATGTGATACAACCTAAGACTAGCCCAGTGGCAGTACATGGAAGAGACAGAACCACATATGTTCTGAGGCTGATCCATGGGGAAAACAGTGACACAATAGCTGCTAAATCTTTCCTGCCCCAGCAGAGAGGGTCCTTTACACATGACTCTCAGGACTCTCTGGTACAACAGCTGCCTAAAATGCAGAGAGGCATGGCAGAGAAACCCTGTCAACTCAGGAAGGGAGACATTAATATCAGCAAGTATCCCACTGGGCTCCAGAAAGAAGGAGCTAATTAAAGCCTTACCTTCCTTGTGCTGTGCTCTTCTGCTCCACCCCGCTGGGTAAAATGACTGTGAAGTCCACCGATCTTTTTATCATGTTCTCCTTCATGCTCACAAGGTTCTGATCAGAAATTACAGCTGTCTCTGCAGGTGACTTGTGTTCACTGTGAATTTTGCTTGCTGCAGAAGGTTGATTTGGTGGAGGAGGTGCACGAGCTTTCATTCTTCTCCTTGAGAAATAAAGGCAAGGAGAAAATTAGTGATTTCTCACAAGCAAAGTATAAACACGTTAATAAGAAAATATGTTCTTTCAGCCATAATCTCAGATTGTTTTAAAAATTTCCTCTAACACAAACCATTTTTCTTTATCATACAACTTTTCAATGGAGTTGTGTTTTATTTTTACCTCCTCTCTAGAAATACTCTGTTTTTTTAATGATGCACTCACTCCTACTGCTTGCTTTCCGTGCCCCAGGGGATGAATCGGTTCCATAATTAGGATATGAAATAATCATTATTCTGTCGAGTATGAAGCATTCTCCTATGAAGAGAGAAAGAGAAATGCTGGGTACAGTCCAGACCTGACTCAAGAAAGAGTTGTATTTACGTAAATGCATGTTTCTTCCAAGTCAGAACAGCAGGAGTGGAGGCAGGGTAAAGTTTCATTCAGCTATATTTGGGTTCTACAGTATTACTCTACTTGAAATATTGTCTCTTCCTCTGCTCTGAGTAAGTAGTACTAATTTGGCTCACCATAATTCATACGGAAGCACCATGAAGAGGTCAACCATGAATGATATCGCTTCTTACCGTGTAACACTAAGAGACTATAGCTCTTTGAAAACACCCTGAAGAAACTCACTCTTCAGTAGCAGGCTATGCACCATGTACAACATACAGAAAAGCTACATCAACTTGCACCAACCAAGCAGTGTACTTTACAGAGATATAAAACCACCACAAACTCAAAGTATACTTCATTGGCAAGCTGCCAGACAGATAAGCAACATATGTGCGCCGTTAAACTTCTGAAGAGCTGGCCTCACACCAAGCACATGTCTAAGAGGATTAATTCTGATGATTAATATCCCAGCGACCTCTTCTGACTAGATTTATGCCTAGTTTAAGTGAGATTTTAATGTAACAGATGGAAAAAGCAGTAAAATATGTACTGAGAAATTATTACCCAGGCTTACTGCTTGCATTTTTTAATCTGCCTTTTTTTTTGGATGCAGGAAGAGATGATTCTGCACATCATTTTCACCTTGCCAACAACAAAAACAGAGGGCCAGAAAAGAAGAGTGCAGAAAAAACTCTCTAACCCTGAAAAGCCTGCAATGCTTAGTGGTTGAATCAGCCAAGGGCGAAACTGTGTTCAGGAAAAAAAAAAAAAAAATTACAAACTGAAGAAGATTAATACCAAACCAAACTCTTCTTTAATTAGAGACAACCTGTATTCTCACTGATAAAAAGGCTAAACATACAGTTTGGATCACCAGTGTAAGCTCCTAGCAGAGAAAGAAGTAAGAGCTACATCACATCACAAAAGAAAGAGTTCAAAAACGATCCAAATCCTCTACACTTTTTAATCAGTATTTGTATTTGACGAACAATTTCTATGACATGTCTCAACTTGCAAAAAATCACTACACATCTCAGTGAGACCTCAGCAGGAGACAGTGAAATTAGCGGCGATGCAGACACTTCCTTTCATTTCCTGTGTGCATAACAAATAGCACTCTCTACAAATATGCAGGGAGAGGTACTGCTATATTTACTAGCATACAGCAATTTCTCTTACACAGGAAATTTTCCCTGAACATTCACTTTTTATCCTTTGTACACCCAATGAGTCATGCAGTCATCAGTCACTAACTTGCAGCTCCTACGCTCCTCCCCATGGAGGTGATGATAAGTTCAAGGATTTATTGTTTGTCAAACTACTTTGACTTTCTATTCCATGAACCAACCTCTATTTACTTACTTGTCTATAAAAGAAAAAAAAGAAATTGGGATTCATCTTGTGCTCAGATGTCTTTATGTTTGGCTACAGTTGTTACTTGTAAGCAAGTGGTGAGAGACACGGGAGTTTTGCATAAATCCAGATCATGCCAATGTAGCTTTACAATTGTGTAGTGCAACATTTAAGGACTTCAGATCAATTTAGAAATGATGTAATTCTTGCCCTCAATAACATCAACTGCATTAATATAAGTAGCTACAGACTTACATCAACTTCTTTCTTAAAACAAGCTTTTATTTTTTGAAGCGTGTCTAATAATGTGGAGAACAATCTCCAATACAAAGTACCAGAGGGGGTGGGAAGAAAAGAAGCTGTCAAGAGTCCTGAGGTTGGCAGAACTGGGTTTTTAAATTATGATATACCTAGACTTGTAAATTCCAGATCTCACAGTGAACAGAGATAGAGGAGATAAAGCAACGTTAATAAAATAAACATGAAACCAAAGAGACTTGAAACTTCAGAGAAGTGAAGAATGTTTTGAAACTGATGAAGGAGCTGGAAGTAAATCAGGAGTATGCTATACAGGTGTCTGTTTCCTAGCAATAACATAAATGTGCATCTGGTTTTCTAAAGGAACAGACAAACAAAGTCAGACACCTTAATACCAATTTATAGCTCTGAAACAGGAAGGTGATTTTTATTTGGCCAGTTTTTAAGTAGTCTTTAAAGCCAGTTCTGTAGTTACCGCCCTTGTACAACACTGCTTGGGGTTGGGGGCAGGGGTGTGTGTCAGGAAATCAGGCATCATAACATCAAAAGCATCTGCCATACACTGACCAGTGATGTTCACCTTACCTCCATAAAATAAGTAACAATATGTATTCTTTTGGGCGTTACATGGTCAGCTCCTTTTAGATACTACAATCCTCCTTTTCTTTTGTGCAGAAAGGACAGTGCAGGTCAGAGATATCAGAGAAAGGAAAAGGGAAAACATTCCCACTACAGGCTTTCTAACCTAGCAACAGCTCAGGTGACCTCATACGAACTTTTCCACAACAGTGACTACACATTCTCTTGAAACACTGCAACTTCTTTAAATGCCTGGTTTTCAACATTTTTTTCCAAATGGCAGATCTCAGACTATTTCAGTGGAAGTAGATCCCTTTAAAGTTCACATTTGTAGAGTGATATATGGCACAGATTTGCACTTTCCGGCCAACTTGCTGAAATATCTCAGTAGTAGAAAGTAGCTCCATGAACCGCAGACTGAAATCCACAGCTCTAGCTCTACCTTGGATCTGCACAAGCAGCTGCTTCCTGAGAGGCTCCAGCAACTGTAGCCAGAAGGTGTGGAGAAGGCCCTTACTACCGTTGAATGCAAGTCAGAGAAAGAATTCAGCTTTCTCTGTCAGAGCTATGATAGTTAAAAAGGACAATACAAAAGCACTCCATAATAAAAGCCTTTTTGTTCCCCCACTATAAAATAATGCACAAAGAAAGTGTGTGATTTGAAAGCCTGTTTTAAGCATGGGTACTTTCCACACTATAAACACAACATACTATAAAAAAGATGCATACCATTCTTCAGTGTGAGCTAAATTCAAATTAAATTTAGCTCAACAGCAGTTTTTTCTCCACAAACATCTTTCACTGTGCTCAGTACTGAGACACTTGTTAGGCCCCCCTACCTGCTATTAGTCTGCAGATGAAGTTACAAACAGGAACACTTCAAACCTATGATTCACTCACGGTTACACGAATGCTTCAACACCAACACCTTGATAAGGAGACAGAGTGAAAACAAGCAGCTGATTCTAATAGACAAACATACAGTGCCTTCTACCGAGGCATGACATAGTTCATCCCACTTTATTGTAAACTGAAAAAATGCATATAGCCATGAAATAATTAGGCAGAATACATAAATAACCTACCAGCACTGATCTCAGTAACAGCATCAGGCTTTTCAAAATGGAGAAGGAAAAATAAGAAGCAAACTGACCAACAAGACCAGGGCTTCTGTAGTACAGTACATGGAAGAAATGCAACAGAAATGAAGAAAAGTTTCACCAGATTAAGAACTTCAAGACAAGGTAACACAAGCCCTTTGAACCTACACTTTATTAATATATAACTACCAAGCAATAGGATGCAACCTGGACTTTACAATCCCATGCTGAAAAAACATATCTCCATTTCAAACAGAAGTTGTCCTGGGACTTCCACATTCACAGCAATGCTATGCAGAGGTTATCTTTCTTACAATAAGGTCTAACAAAACAAAAAAAAGAAAAAGAAAAGTGATCCTACACATTTCCACCATGCTCAAAAAAATCTAGAACCCTCCCTGCCCTGTAAGACAAAGGCAACTTAACAGGTACAGGGCAGATTTCATCACATGGATGCCAGAAGGCGTTTGGCACAAGCACCACCCTACACCAGTTTGTAGAATCTGGTCCTTTCTATGTCAATTCTCTCTCTAACAATTCACTTTAAACACAAAATTGCAAACAAACAAGAACTGAAAAAAGCCCCCACAAACTAAGCCCAAACAAAAAACTAACCAACTCTCAACATAGCAGAATTATGGGCAACATCATTTTTGATATATTTCATAAACAACCACTCAATCATTAAAAAGCATTCTGCTGCAGTTTCCCAGTCTCAAATGTACAATTGAATAAACTCATTGTTATAAAATTTGCTACCAGGGACATGCCCCCAGATCTGACCCATTTAATGAGAGACTGACATGTCCCAACACACAGCAGAGACCTGGCCACTCTGCTGCTTGTGAAGCATTGCACAGCTTCCAAACAAGAAAAAAATGGTTTCCATCTGGCTGGGGCTCAGACTCCTACACTGACACTGCACAGCTGAACTACAGAGAGCTCATCCTCTGGCAGGAACACCAAATGACTTGTTAGCCTATGGCTAGTATCCTCAAATACACTTTTTTTATAAATCACTTTTAATCAAGAGTGCATTATCTTCCAATAAAAGCCTAATCCTCCTTCTAGTCACTGAGACGTTCCCTCAAGATCCAGTACAAAGCAGTTCACATATCAGTTTCATGATACAGTCATTTTTCAGGGTCAGAAGTCAAAAGGACACTAAGCTGATTTCCTGTAGTGCATGGGTCATGCAATTCACCCCACTGCTACTTCTGAGACTCCTCACTTAAGAGTGAAAGCAGGGACGGAGCTGTATGTGGGGTGGGCTTTTAACTGATCAAGGAATAACACTGCAGCCTACAAACGCTTTTACACCTATTAACCACAGTCACACTAGGGAGCCTAACAGATCTACCTGTATCAGTTCCAAAACAAAATAAAACACAAGCCCTAGAGAAAATCTTAAAAAGCAGCCAGATCACAGGATTTGGGTAGATGCCTGCTGCAGTTAATGAAAACACTGCCTGAATAAGCACTGCAAGGTCTGGTCTAATAGCTCTAGCACAGGACTTTTGAGATACCACCCACACGTTCAGTGTGTGGCAAAGACCACACTACGAGCTGGTGCCACCATGTGCAACTCCATCATGTTGCACATCAGTAAAGAGGAATGAAATGGAAGAGCAGCTGTTATGTCATTATTTGTCTCTGCTGAAACACATGCGAAAGAAAAACAGAAGTCTTTTGCGGTTAAAGGCAAGAAAGCATAGATGAGTTAGTCTGTTTTGGAACATTTAAGCCTGTGATCTAAACTGCGGTATTATCGCATGTCTGAGTCAGAGATACACCAACAGTTTTAACTCTTTGGCTTGGGAGATGTGATCAAAACAAAACCCCACTAACAATTCATACTGGAGGTTGGGTAACAAGCCTCACCTTCAAAAAAATTTTGCCTAGGAAAGCAAAAGTAGAAAAATAGCACACTAGGCAGGGATGGTGAAACCTTGCTCTTTTCACAACGATATCTGCTAGAGGAGAAGACTCAGATTAACCAGAATGCAGACAAAGGCAACAGACACAAATCTGGTTTTAGGACAAAAATATGTTCAGCCACCAGTATCTGAGCTAAAACTACCTGCCAGTTTCACACTGACCAAAATCAAAAGATTGGCAAGCAATGGTTGTTAAAGAGACCTGCAGTGGAACCAGCAATGCATTAGTACAAAATATTCAGTGACCAGCCATCCAGTTCTATTCCCACCAGTATTTTTTACTTCTTCCTCAGTTATCCACAGACTCACATAGTGTTTTCTGCCCACTTACCAAATTCTGAGGTATTAGTCGCATTCCATTTGAAGAAAAAAAACAAAAACAAAACATTAAGGGAAACATCACGTTTTTCACACTCATCTGAAATGCTATCCAGTTCTTTCACTTGTGCTTTGCATGGTATGCTTAAACAGGAAAAGAGAATGATGCTATTTTTATGTTACTGATGCTTAAGAACAATGGCACTGGTTAGCAAAAAAAAAAAAAAAGGAAAAAAAAAAAAAGAAAAGTGTCCATGCTAAAATCCCAAACATAATTAGAGAGACATCTGGGATACTACTGCTTATACTGTAAAATGCCCATGCTCTGCTGCCAGGGCACTATGCTCTACTCTCAGTGCCCTCAAATCTTCACTGAGCTGTTTTAAGGATGCTTAGTTTAGCAGACAGCAGGCTACAACCATGCACATGGCCACCGCACACTCTGTCCCCTGCAGATGGCAAATCCTATGGCTGAACTGTGAAAATGTTAAAATGTCATTAACTGGTGAGACAACCAGTGAGATTTCTGAGCATTATTCATGAAGCTAACTGGATTCTTACTAACCATGCTCACCTGTGAGAAAACACTGGCATGGAAAAAAAAGCCAAGAGTATTTCTAAGTGGGCTGGAGTCACTGCTGGCATTGCATCCTCTGCATGTTGTTGGCAAGCACGCATTTTTCAGATGCACTCACTCTACCACTGATCAGCTGTGTTTTTGCGAGGACACTACAGCTCTCACCTCACTGTCTGTGCATGCAGAGCTCTCTAGTAACACACTTAGGTCTGGAAAGATACCATATTAGTTGGAATAGGTTTTATTAACACCCAATAACGACAACAGTCTTAATCATGTTTATTAACAGCAAACCAATTAAAACGATGAGAAAACAATTTGTTTGTAGAGATCTCAATGACTAAAGATATGATTATACAAGCCTGAGGGTAGCTCAGAAATACTCATGCTGTATGGTGTGTCCCCAAAGTTACAGATGCTGTTCAGATTTCAGTGTGGTTGTCCTTTCTTAATCTCTTATCTTTCTTCAATAAGGGTATTGAAATAAACAAATATAAAAGTATATGGCTTAGCAACACTGATTTATAAACTCCCCTGTGGTGACTTGCACTGTCAATGGCAGTTGAGAGAGAATTTGCAGAATTAAACCTATGTTATTCCACCTACCTCCACGACAAAGGTTTTAATTAATCTGTCTACAAATGGTGGCAAGATCACAGTTACTTCAGAAAACCTGCACACTCTGATGTACTAAAGAAGAGGGCACAGACAAAAAGTTAAAGAGTGTGGACCAGCGTAAAGTGGCATCTTGGCTCAGTTCCAGAGCACTCCTTAGATCCAAAAGGGCTTTCCAAAACATTAGAAATGCAGCCTTCTAGGTGGAAATTAAATTACCAATAGCAACTAACCCTATGGCTTTACAGGCTGCAGGCCAGAAGGTATCTGTGATTTTTTCTGAAACCTGCAGTTAATCTCTTATACTAGAAGGTCCCAGGTAGGAGAGAGACAAAGCATGGCAGGCAGGCCTCCTGAAGCACTGAGCTCGCCTAAAAGGGGGAATGCCTCTGTGCTTCCTCTCAAGTGTACTTGCCCTTGGAGAAGCACTCATGATCTTGTCATGGCTGACCTTACATCAAATTTCTTGGGGCGAGGAGGGGAAGGCTGCATCCAACTCCAATGCCCACTGTTCCTACGTATTCAAAAGTCCAGATCTGCTGACACAGTGGAGGATAAACAAGATGACACAATTACTTTAGATTGCCCGATCTAGCATACCAAAGACATAAATCTAGCCTCTTTTGTCACCTACAGTTATCGTTTAAATTCTAACTACGTAGAAACTACATGTCACAGAAGAAGCCAGTCTCAGAACCACAGGGCTGACAAGATTCTCTTTAGAGCCAGGAAAAATTCTCCTGAATGATCTAATGATGCATTTTAGTGAAATACAGTTTACATCCACTTGCAGAGAAATAGAATCAGGGATGCCAGGACATTCCTTACTCTCTTAATCATCTTCTCAATTAGCATTTATAATTCGGTCTTAATTCATACTCCATCACACAGTAAGAAATCACATACATCAGTATATTAAAAAAGGTTAATGAAGCAAATACTTAATGTCAGTGAGATACAGAAATATCCAACTTCAATGCAACACCCTCAATTGTTGTCAGATCCCATATTTATGGGATGCCACAGGTGCTTTTATCAGGAAATCTCATTGCTTCGGGTGATTTTTCTGTGTACTTTCCTGGTGCTCATTTGCTTATTAAAATTTCTTATGAGAACCATATATATTTTGCTTTCACTTTTAAGAGATTCTCTTCTTTCTAAATGACCCAGAAATCAAGTACTTCTTAGCTTAAATTGAAATTCGAGTATTTTGATTTATTAAAAGCAAATAATAAACTTCATTGTAAAGTAATAAACCCTACTCCAGCTCTGCACTAGAGTTAGGAGACCTACATTAACATAAAAACAGAAAGTCTAATGAAAAAGAAAACTGCAAATGTTAACACAGATAAATACACTTACAACACCAAAGAGCTGATTAGTAGGACTCTGAAGTTTGATCTTGATTTATCAAGTAAAAACAGAAATGTTTTAATGATTTTTAAATGTCAGCAAAAAACATTTGTTAAGTTAGTTTCCATTTAAAATTCTGTCTAATGTATCCTCTAGGCACATGTGGTACTTAATAGATTTTAAATCTTGCAAAACAAAAAAGGATGTTACATCAACTGAGCACTTAACAACCGCATGCAGTGCAAACTAGAGCACACAATGAAGAGAATGTTGATAAATCAGGCATGTCAACACACCCAGACAGTATCAAATGAGAGAGGAAGCAGCCAAATACCCTCCCTCTTTATCACACACATTTAAATCAGGGATGATTATTATTCTGGGCTTTTTAGTGATGTGTGGCACTGGCTTAGGACACAGGAGGCAGACAAGAGTCTGGGCCATTATGGACTTCACAGAGACCTTGCATCACCCCTATCAGCAAGCGAAGCCATGTGAATGGTGTTATGTTTTAAATGAGAAAACATTATGAAGAGAGTGAAGGTATCTACTACTTAGAAGTTTTAAATGCTACTCAGAGATAACACAATTCAAACATGCTTGAGGTAGCTCTATAAGTACCGATGGGGAATCACAGCAGTGACGGCAAGATTGGGTAGACATGCTTGAGCTAGCTGCAAACTCAGCAGAGCCTACAAAACCCACACAAGAAGCAGGGTATATTAGACTACCTTGAAAGATGAACTGCCACAGTTACACTAGAAATGGCAAAAGGTGCACATTCTTCAAATGCAAGCACCAAAAAACATAATTTAGAGCTGGCCTTTTAGCCAGGTGAAAAGATTTCTGTCTCCTTGTCAAAAATAAAAAACCAGCAATATTAACAATGTCTTATTTTCTTCAGCTTCTTTGTCTTGTCAGGACTGATTTTGATATTAAAAGAAAAAAAAGTCTCATTGAAGCTATCCTCAGTTCTGAAGCACTTAATGACTGCCTTCAACTCTGAACCTTATCCTGCAGCTATCCTCTGAGCTGGGTGGTTACAAGGCCTCTTCTCTCTACCAGCCACCAACTTTGCAGAGACTTAGAAAAAGCTATTATATTAGGCTTTCCCTCTGTCAATTGAACTTAAGTCAAACCAATAGCTGAAAAAAAAAAATTACAAGAAAATACAGGCAAAGAACACCATCAAATAGATTTCACCGTATATGAAAATCACATTAAAATCTGGCATTCATGTGTACACAAGCTGTTGTCAGACTATGCTGAAACAAGGGTGTCTGTCCCATCTGAAAGCTGCCACATGGGAACACTGGATGAAAACAGAACAGTTCAGAAGGGATTAACTACAGTTTCCTCCTCACAACTGCTAAAAACAAAAACAAAGAAATCCTAGACTCAGGCAAGTCAATGGTAATTTTGCCACTGACCTTACACAAGCCAGGTTTTCAGCCTGGCAGAACCTTAGCAGACCTCAGTTTCATCTCTGTGTTGACAGGCCCACTTGTTGCCTCCCTCAGCTTGAACACAACTTTCAAGCATCACAACAAAGCCGAGTACTGGCAGCATGGCACCTAAAAAAGCCTTGGGATGCTGAGAGCGACTGCACGGTACTGCCCTGGGCATCCACCCAGCTGCCTTTTAGATCTGCAAAAGCACAGTTCTCTGTGCTCTCTGTCTTACTGAAAGATGAAAGTATCAAATGTAACTAGTGCATTAAAAAAGTAAAAACACAAAAAATAAGGGGGAAAAAAAAAATCAATGAAAAAAGGAAGCAAGCCTATCTCCATCCATTTCCACCCCAACTTTGTATCATTTCCAATTCTAAAATCAGTCAGAGAGGTCAAGGAAATCTGAGGATGCAAGATAAAGTCAGAACTCCCACGCCACAACCTCTCTGGTCACCTCCTCTGAAATAGGAAGGTCAGTGGCATAGTGATAATTGGTGAAATTACCAGCGTAGAGAGAGCACTCCCTGAGCCAGGGCCTAACAGTTGCTCACTTGACACATGCTGGCACTGTTCTTCCCAAAGAGCGACGAGGACACTCAATCCTGGATGCAGCTTATAGAGCAAGGTTCCTCCAAACACTTCTCTTCTGCTGAGCCCAACACAAACTGCACCCAGGCAATGCAGCAAGGCAGGAGAAACACAGAGTGACATTCACCAAAACAAAAGCAAAAGGGACTCACTTTTCTAGCTGAGTCACAGGCTTTACATACTGAATACAGAAGCACAGATGGTGAAAAGAAAGCTGAAAGATTTAAAGACAGCATTTCAAGTTTCTAAAACTCAGAGCTGGCCCATTGTATAGAGTTCCAGTACTTCCGACAGATTCTTCAGAAAAAAATGCTGCCTTTTGTTTTGGAACTAAACAAAAAACATCCATATTTTTCCCCACTTCCTGAAGCAAAAGTAACAAACTCCACTATAAGATCTTGTTTACAATGTTTGAGTGCCATGCTTGAAATACAGCCCATAGCAAGGGCGTGCATAAAAGCTTTTTCCCCTCTCTCACCCTCCTTCATAGCAGAAATTGCAGCAGAAGCAAATTACTCATTTATATAAATAACACTTTTTTCCCACAGAATTCTACCTTCAGAACACAGACCTCTCCTCTCAAGAGGTCAGGTTAGTTAAAAGCCATGTGATTACAAGAGCTCTATTTCAAGATTTTGGCAGCCCTCTTTATCTTACCACAACAGTTCATGTAAAATCTTACATTCAGTGGGCTACCTCAGGCTCACGACACATCCAAAACCAGTACTGCTGTGTGGCTTGCACATTGACAGAACTTAACAAAAACATTGGTAGCATTCATTACACGAACCTAAATTTTGTTTTCTGTTTCTTACCAGCACTGAAAAAGAAAACTTCCTCCTCTGCTGGCCACCCAGTCAACTCAGGCGTGCCACAGTACATGTGCCTCATTGCATACGTGTCTGCCTGCAACAAATCATTAACCCAGTCCTAGAGCAGGAAGGTAAGCAGTGACCAGCCTCAGCCCCACGGACCATTCATCAACCTGAGCTGCTGAATGAACGCTGAATCCATTGAAAAAGCAGGGAGTAACCAAAACCAGACTAGGGCAGAGGAGTCGGGAGGAATTTTCACTGACACAGGCAGTAGGACCATCAGGCTTCTTCCCACAGGCCACGACCCACCAATGTGTCTTAAGTCTAATTCTAGCCCTGAAGAAACAACAGCAGTGCCATCCAAGTTACTCCCATGAGCTCAATCAGTCCCTGCCCTTCAGGATAAATGCTGCTGAATGAGCATGGGCTACTCACACCAGTGTGGGAAGGGAGTAGTGTTTTGTTGCTCTCCCCTTTCAGGGCAACAAAAGCATCCCACACTCACAGCTGCTGCACACTGTAATTGAGAAGAACACAGACATGATTCTCACTTTCACAGGACACACAACATGTAAACACCGCTTTCCCCTTACCTAAATGATACCATGGATATGTATTTGATATAGCAAGAATGTTACCAGGCTATACGCTATTGGTTTTGCTTCTGGGCCAGAAGAAGGATTAAATACTATATAAATTGCCTTCATTATTTAGATTCAGCTACTTCTGTGAAGCATTGATTTGTTTTCTATGCAACTTCTGATACAATATGCTTCCAGCTACACACTGCAGCCACCCCAGGTCTCCTAGCAGGCTAAATCCAATCTCATAGCACCAGGGAACTGCATCAGCCAGCAAAGGATGGATGGGTTCAGGAAACTGCTAGACCCAAACTTTTTTTCTCCCACCCTGATCAAGAAGGCTATTATATGCCAGAAATATTACCATGCAGTAAAGGAAGACATGAGAGATCTGTAACCATCTGTGTGTCATCACTGCCCACTTTCTAGAGACACTGGAGGCATTTACACACCACGGAGTCATTTGTTGACTATACTGTCAATATCAAATCCTCACCAGAGAATGCGCTGGTTTTGACAGATCAGTTGGTTTACTAGGTCCATAAGAATGGTAACAGCACACTGAAGCTTTTGCCTAGCCTGTGAGTGTCAAACCCCATGTTCCCTGCTACCAAACATAATGTATTCTGTGTTTTTTGTATGAGACAGCAAACGAATGCCTGGAAGCAGGTGCCTCCTAACTTAAACCTGACATAAGCATCAACACAAAAAGTCCACCCCGAGTGAGGCAAACACATACATGCATGAATGCGCATACATACAGAGATTAGACAAAATGCTATTTGCAAGCAGTCTTGTTTCCCTGTCAATATCCAAAGACTTATTAATGCATCAATCTTATTCCAGTTATCCTGACCACGCTGCTATTAAAAGCAAGCTACGCTTTATCACAGATCTTTTTGAGCACAGGATTAGGGTCAGAGAGATGGGGCAAAAAGACTGAGAATTTAATTTCACCAATGCTTCTTCTTTCAAAGTAAATAATGAATTCAAAGTTTAATCTTTCACTGAATACCTGGCATGTTGATAGTCTTGGCAGATGACAACTAAATTAAACATATATGAATGGTGTCACATAACAAGTCTAACTATTTATTTTTAAACTTGGAAGAGTCTGAACAATTGAAAATATCTGGGTTGGGCTTATAAAGTACTTCCAAACAGGCTTTTCACATACACAGTCTGCATAGCTGGTTGTAGTAGATGGCACTGAAAAGGGAGAAGAAATCTGAAACAGAAAGACAAAAAAGGAGAAACTTCCTATACTCATTATATTAATGAGAAAATAGTATGCAGCATAATGTTGTTTTTAATTTCTGCTGCAGAAAAGGACAGAACAGGCTTAGGATAGCAAAAAAACCACTGTGTATGACATTAATACTAAAGAATCAGTGCTAGCATGAAAAAAAACTTCATAAAAATAAAGTAGCCTAATCTTAATCTCACTTAGCACTCCTTCCCTTGAATCAGCAAACTTAAACCCACAAGGAACTGACGTCAAGTAGACAAGTAACGTCCTTTTGCATTTTAGTTATGCATATACGTACAGAAAGGTAATTTCTGTCAATCCTTAAACATCTTCACTGTTGAAAGATGAAACAACTAATGTTAACAGAAACCTTATTCGGGCTTTGGCTTCATTTGGTGCTATTTAACAAGCAACTTCTACAGCTAATTAAGTCAACTACTTTGCAGCTTCTACTTTAGCCAGTCTGAGGAAAAGCCACAGACACATGCAGCCCAAACATAGCTACGTATTTCCAAGTATTTTCCTGGATATTTTATTGATATAAATTGTGGGGCAGAGGGGAAGAGTATTTGAAGGACAAGAATACAGGCCTGCACATCTAACTAGAGAGGCAAATCTTCCTCCCAGTGCCTGACCGACAGCAGCCAGCCGGGTTCAAGCCGGCCCCACAGGTGAGGCGCAGCCAGCACAGGGGCTGGGCCCAGCCATTTCTTCCCACTGCCCCTTCGTGCTTGCTCTCGTTTTCCCCCTCACTCGTCTCCTTCCCGGGCTGCAGTCCCTTCAGGGCACTGCCAGCCCAGCCATCGTGCCTCCCGTGGTGCTGGCCCCATTGCTCCCTCATCTCAGCTTTTTCTGCCCTTTCTGACAGAGGCTTTCCCCAAGGTGCTCACCCATGGCTGAGCGGCTCAGCTGTGCCCTGAGGTGGAAGCGGCTCCCCAGCCTCTCCTCACAGGGGCTGCCCTGCAGGCCCTGCTCCAACACCTTGCCAGTTACGCACAGTACATTTAATAATTAGCACCACTGGCTAAAATGAAGAAGCAGAGAAGAAGCTTCACTTTCCATTTGGCTTCTCCACTCAAGGAAAGTTGTCCGGGAATCCGCAGCTGAGGCACAAGCAGAGCTGTGGGACAGCAAGGTCCCATCCGTGTCCCTGCTGCAGGCAGATCCCTCCATAACCCTGGCAGTTCCCTCCACCTCTTCAAGCTCATCCTTCTTTGGCAATACACATGCTGCAGCAAAGTGTTCAGACGCTGTGGAAGTAGAGAGGTTTCTCGAGGATGTGATCTGACAAGCCAATCTGCAGCACCTGGGCTGCTGGAGACCCATAAGTGGTTTAAGCGCCAGGCTGGGTGCAAGAAGCCTTGTGTGAAACAACACATTCTCCAGCTATAGAGGAACACTAGAGAGGAACACAAACCAACAGGGGCAGCTGAAGCCAACATCAGCAGATCCCCCTAAAGCCCAGGTTCAGGCTGAGCCCAAGAAGGTGACGCAGTAAAAACAATGCAAAACTCTTAGAGCCAGTTCACCTCTCCCCCTGAGCCACCCAGTTCACCTTCACTCCATATCAAACACACAAGAAAACTGTGAAGGCCAACGAGAAGCTTCACCTGTGGTGCAGAGATGGCCAAGTTCCTCATTCTGAGGCCATCACAGCGGAATGACACACTGACTCAGGATTTTGGCGAGAGGACTTCAGCTTTACCTGTGTCCTGCAGCTTTGACTGGCGGTACACCTACAGAGTCACCTTCAACAAAGAATCTCCAATTATTTCAAGAAAAATGAAGCTACGTTTCATTTTTGCCCTGATCTTTTCCTTTCACTTAAATCCAGCACACTAGTGATACAGAAATGTTTTACCCATAAGTGACCAGTACTGAATACTTTCAGACATACTCTTCTCAAACTTTGAAAGTCTACCATTCAAACAAGCTACACCCTTTTAATTCAAACAAACTTGCAAAACTGTTATGAACACTGAAATAAAATAAACAACCCACGCACCCAGTAAAATCAAATACATAAAGAAATAAGTCTTAAAAACAACTCAGGGAATGCTACTTCAATGCCAAATGCTGAAGCAAAGCAACTACAGCTTCCTCTTAAAAGTAACACAGCACAGGGATGCAGCAACACATCTGAGTGGTGGCAGACAGGCTCTGTATACTGCCCACACTACAAAACCCCATCCCTGCAATTTTACTTCAAGTTTTCCATTACCTTGCTACTGAATACATGGCAGTAAACTGAGGATTGCAAGTATTAAAAGCACTAACTTCTTACATTGGTTGTCAGCAGTCTTAGAAATTAAGAGCCAAATTCTGATACTCCCACTAAACTCAAGAAAAATGCTGTTTTAAAAAAGCAACTCATGACATAGAGGTACCTGTCACTGTTAGTAAGGCACCTGTACTCCTGCAGCCATCCTTCTCACACCCTTTTTTTTTGAATCAAAAGAGAGATACAGTGGCTCGAATATAGCTTTCTGAATTCAAGAGAGTTATCTGATAGCTTGCTGCAGCCACCTGTTGGTAAAATGGGTGTGTAAAACCTCATCAAGGAGTATGTATCTATTGAAATGACTCGCTTTCTCTTGGGAAGGAAGAAAAGGAGAGGGCGGGGGGAAGAAAGGTACTCATATTGATACGGAACACTTACCTCACGAGGCTGGTAAGTATTTTTCACAAGCTGATAATTCAGTCAGGTGTTTGACCGCAGTTTTAAGGGAGCATGGACACAGGCCCAGTGAGGCCAAGGCGCTGGCTGGAGGAGCCTCCCCACCTGTACTTCACCTCAAGCTTCAGCAGGCTGGCAGGAGCTGCTCATACACCACGCTATTCCACCATTTTGGAGGGGATGCTCCAACTCCTGTTCTTTTAAACACTATTTTTAGCTACTGCACTCTTATTGTTCACGATGAAAAACAAATACAAGAGCCAAAAGAGAAATCCCCTTTCCTTTGGCGTAACTGCACTAATTACACCATGATTAGAGAACGAACTTACTGGAATCACAAAAGGGGAAGAGGCATCTCAGCTAACAATATTGGCTGGGGGGAGGAACAACAGACCAGCTGGTTTTGTAACCATCCCTACAGAAATAAAATTGGTAAACGTTTAATTCCTTTGGTATGTGGACCAGCATAGTCCATTACATTAATGGAATAACCTCAATTTACACAATGAAATAATCTGCTTCTGCGATCTCTTTAACACACAGACACACACACAGACACAGACA
>NW_010128331.1:0-402 GCF_000699245.1 Pterocles gutturalis | reverse complement strand
CAGAAGAAACAGAAGGAAACCTCCACAAACTACAGCTTGGAAGGTTCAGACTGGTAGAGGTGAAAAAAAAAAAAATCTCCTTCAACCAGTAGCGTTCTGATGCAAGAGTGTGTCTGGATCAGCCCATGGCTTTGTCTTTCAAGGAACAACCAGAGAGGATGGAGAGACATCAGTGAAAGTACAGAAATGTCATGGTGAGAGTTAGGTGGGAAAGCAAGAAGGGTGTCAGTAACTTGAAGGGAATGAGACGCAGGCATGGACAGTGTAGGACAGGCAGCAACAGAGAGTGTGAAGTGCTCTGGCTAGACTGAAAGGTCCAACAGGACTGTGGTCTTTGTCCCCTTATTATGGCACTTGCCTCTGCCACCACGGTCAGTGACAGAAAACTTTATTTTGAATCTG
>NW_010128330.1:266-584 GCF_000699245.1 Pterocles gutturalis | reverse complement strand
CGGCCGAGGGAAGCCTCAGGACGTGCAGCGAACTCCTGACCTCATCCCGCTCCATGCGGGCTGCCTGCCCCTGTCCGCCCCGTTCCGCTGGGCACATCACCCCCCTCTCTGTGTCTCGTTCCAAACGGTGCTCCTCTGCCTGGCAGGGAGCGGGGGACGCGAGCGGGTGGCAGTGAGAACAGAGACACCGCTGCCGTGACAGCCGTATTAGCATCCACGGGAGACAGAGGAATAATTTGGCTTCTGCAGGCTTCTGAGAGCTTTGTGCGAAGGCTTTGTGCTTCGCTGCATCTCCCTGCCACGCAGAGACTACATCCG
>NW_010128330.1:0-218 GCF_000699245.1 Pterocles gutturalis | reverse complement strand
CCTCTGCGTGCCGGGGGGAGGGTGCTCCTGTGCCTTCCCGAATTGATGGGATCCCCTCCATGGGGCGTTAGCCACGGTGTGTGCCACGAGGGCGGCCGGGAGCCCTGGGCAGGGAGAGGTGCCCACAGGGTGCCCTGGGTGCTGATGGTGCCAGCTTCGGCCGGGTGACAAGAGCCTTCTCCTGGCCCCGTGGCTGGGAGAGCGACTAATTTTCCTGC
>NW_010128329.1:3664-28353 GCF_000699245.1 Pterocles gutturalis | reverse complement strand
TAAAATATATATATATTAGAAAAATCTAATATATCGAAACGGAAATACTCGAAGAGTTGATCACAAGCCATAATCAAATAAAGAATTGAAAAGTTATTAAAAGAGTCTTCAGTGTCCTTCTAACAGACTAAAAACCAAAGCTTGACACCCTTGGAGTAAATGTGAAGTTTGTAATGTAAGCATTAAAGATAATTCAGTACTTGAATAATGTACCGATGATTTGGATGGGTCCTCTCAGAGCAGCAACTCTATGTCGTGTAGCTGAATGTTTTTTTCTGAATCAAACCTAATGTGACTATCTGGGCTTCTGCATCCTAATTCTATGTTGTGACATAGGAGCTACTTTATAAACCTCTATGACTTCTGTTATTCAGAAAGTCAGTTTGGAGGGATAGGAGGAGCTTTTCTCTACTTTGGGGGAAAATCTATAACAGTGGATTTCTTGATGGACTGAACAGTAGCAGGCACAGTTTCTCCAGTCTAGAATGCGTATACCTTTCTGTATGCACAGTTATGAGTCATAGCTGCATAAAGGTATTAGACAAAACACTATTAACTCTTAGGTAACTTTCACACAGAGTTTTAGAAGTACTTTTAACAGCCTTGATTTTTAATACAAATGTCTTACTTGGGTGACCCCGTAATTGTGAACTTTTTGGAAAAACACAGAGGGCTCCATTCACTTTCACTGCATCCTGGGGTAGTGATGCTCCAGCAATTTGCCACCTGCTGTAACTATTTTGCATCCATGGCATTTGCTAAGGTTTATCTTAAGTGTGGAAAGTTTTGCTTTGCAGTCTCATGCATATATTAGTGAGTTATTACACACCTGTTCATTCATATTGTATTTGTTAGTAGATTTCAAGTGACAGCTTTGTGAAATATTTGTCAAAAAAATCCTAAACATGATGCATAGAAAGTTCCAGGAACAGATGTAGAATCTGCTTTTGTAGAGACACCTGATTATACACAACACCACTTCAGGCAAGACATACTATTACATCCTGGTGTTTAAATAAGACAAATAAACCTCTTCCATGAAAACAAACCTGTAATTTACAGCTAAAGTATTACTTTTGCACAGTAAATTTCTTTTACTAATGGTTTTCTGCAAGCAACTTTATAAATATCGCCATCTAAAGAAATACAAAACCACAGTTCAGACAGTGTAAATACACTGGCAGTAAAAGAAACAAAAAAGAGATCATAAGAGTTTGTCCCCATTCTTCAATATTTTATTTCTTTCCCTTCTACAATTCAATTTTTGTCTTATTCTTCTATTTTCTTCACAGTAGCAGCAAAGATTGGGGGCGCTTAAGTAGCACATCCTTTCCATTTGCAGACGAACAGAGTGTGTAGAGCAGCTCATATGTCACTGATTAGATTGATTCTGAAGCCTTTCAGTTTCTTGTTTTTAGGAATAAACTACTAGCACTTGGGGAGAAATATATGAGACTATATTTTTTATCTTTGAGCTGCAGAACACTTTGGACAAAACACAGCTCTGTTCCCTGTTAAGGATCAATATTAAAGTCAATATTAGTGAGAAGATAGTAGACACCTGAAGACCTAATTCTGCTCAAGCTGGCAAGCACCTAGTCCTGTGAAGCTTGTGGGGAAAAAGAGGATTTGTTAATTCTGTCTCCCCTGATCTGATCTATGACACTTACAGATTACTGGTCAAACTCTGTTCTGAAACCAACAAAAAACCAGTGAATTGAAGCAACACTGGTGAATACACTGCTGATATAAAGTAGATTTTACTGGAACTCATTTTGTACTGCCACTCTGGAAGAGTCTTCTAATTAGATTACTAAGTTATTTGACAACAGCAGCTCAGCTCCCCTAATTCTTTCACATAATTTTACATTGCTATCAAACTAAAAGTCTGTATAAGAGGCAGTGTTAACACAGGTAAGGAAAGAAAGGAATAAGAAATAAAATATTGAGAATAAAAAAGGAAAAGTGCAAAAGCACTTAAGGAACAATTCTCTACAGATAAAGAGTTTGTTCTCATTGTTATTTTGCCCTCTTAACACTTACTGGGTCCATTAAAGCTAACCAGTACCTAGAAGCAAAGATTTTCTATCAGTTCGTCGATACTAAAAGGATATAATGCTCAAGTTCAAAGACATGAGACTGTCATTATCTCAAGAACCTTGTGGTACACAAAACACTCTCAGATATGCAGAAAAATACTTGGAAGGAGCAAGATTTGCAATGAGGAGAAGGGAGGGGAGAGGAGGTGCAGGGCAGTGCAGGTAAGGGAAGGAGAGGGAAGCGAATTTAACAGGAACTATAATTCTGTCCAGTATTAATCCTGTTACCTTAGCATTGACAGAGACTTAAAGAGGCAAACACTTGTTAGATGTCGTTCTCCTCCAGGACCGCAAAAAAGAGGCGGAGGAATAGGAGAAGTGCCTAAAGGCTGTCTGCTGAAAATAATCGTCTGCTGTTGTATACAAAACACTATTTCCAGATGCATTTTCTGTGAAATTTATTCTCTTTGAATTAATATTCCTATGATAGTTGGAGAATTTTACTTAATGAGTAGAGGGGACTTCCAATTAACATAACAATAACCAATGCCTGAGCTGAAAATCCATTAAGTAGGACATTTATTCATTCCAGGATAAAGTAACTTCCTTTGAGGAAACAACTTCAAATTACTTCTCAGACTCACTGAAAAGGACAAAATAATACTGACAGAAGTGAGGATCTCCCATGTTATTAAACAGTTAGTCTAACTGGCCATTGTTGCATGCTACCACTATGCCCCAGTCCATCTCTGTGAGCTGTCTCTCATTCTTGGCACCAGACAGCAACAGTCAACAATTTAAAGCAAAATATTCTCAGCATTAATTCAACACAGTACAGAGTCCTATATTCAAATGCCATTTGATCCTGCATACACTTCTTACGCTAATGGACCAATTATACACTTTTAGACCACATTGCTTAATTTTGACTTAAATTAGGGGAGTGTAGCAACGCATGGTTTGTTCATGTGAAGAAAATAAAACAAAAACCTTGAATATCTAAAGAATTTGTAGCTCCAGGATTTTATTTTCCATTGAGGGACATCCAAACTTATACCTAATCCTCAATGTTATAGGAGTCCCAAAAAGCATGACATGGAAAACGTAAAAATTATTAATATTTTTAATTATCCTTTTGGGGCAAATATCCCTGAATGCTTCAAAAAAAACAGTGGGTGTGTCATCATCTTTTTGCTTAAAAAGAAAGATCATTTAAAGAATGCAAGACAAAAGGAGAGTATAAAAAGATGCTGAAGAAATTTTAAAATACACATAGACCACGGACAGTTTTGTGGTCGTGTGTAGGAAGCAAATTCAAACACAGCATGTTCAGTCATGTGGAGTACATTTTTTAAAATGATATTTTAAAATCATTTCTTGCATTTCTCTATTTCCATTTCTCCCTCTATGAGCTGTCAGACTTTTTAAAGTGTGTCCCCACTTCCTAACCATTTCCCCTTACACCTTTCAAATTATTTTCATGTATCATACAAGGAACTACAAGCCCATTTCTTTTCAGACGGCATATGTTTTGTGGTTTTGCTGGTTTTTGTTTGTTTTTCTGTTTGCTGGTTTTTTTTTTTCAGTTGCCTCCACTATGCCATTTAAAGAGAGTAAATATTTCTTCTTGATCTTAAAAATTATTTCCCAGAACCTTCATTTGAGATCATATGTGTCTCTTTTGTTTGCTTAATAGTTTAAACTAAATTTGTGTACATGAATGAGTGTCCATCTGCTCCACTGAGTACCCACAATAATCCTTCACTCAGTGCAAGATTTTGGTATGCTCCTACATAAAGCAAGGACCAAAATCCAAAGATGAACAATGAAAATAGAGTTTTCTATTGAAGAAAAGGTATGAATGAGATAGGCTTTCTCTCTAGTTTTTGATCCATTTGTTTTGAGGATATAAGGACATTCTGATACACAATTCACTTTTTATTGTTTGAATCTGTCTGCAGTGTCATTGTCTGACAGTGTAAAAGACTGAATAACCACATAAGAGAGGAAGCAGTCAATGCACTGAGAGGATGCAGACCACCACTATCAGAGCTACCCCATATAATGTGAGAATAGAAGACCAACAGCTGAACAATAAAGAAAATACTGTCTTTACGGGTTCCATCTCACTGGTAGACCACTGATTTTCTGACAGAGTTCCCTTCCAAGCCAGTCTTTCATCCCCACTATCAGTTCCTCTATCTGGGTTTTTGTCCAGATTTCAAGCATTCTTAGTGTATTTTGCTGTTAATAGATTTGTTCTCCTCTATCTTGTGTGTTCTATTTTTCTTCTCCTTTCTAAGTGTCCTTCAATGTACAAAATCTTTCTCCCTTTTTGGTTATCCTAAGTCACAGCAGAAATCATTCTGTTATAAATGTAACTTTTATTATTGAGATACATAACAAAAAATAGAGAAAGTTACAGACATTACTGCTGTGAAGGAAATAAATTGTGGCAATTTTAAAAATTTTATTAAAAAAGGGATTAGAAAAAAACACAGAGTGCTCCTAACCTGCATTAAAAATATTTCATGCTACAACAAAACCAGGAATGCAACCGGTGTTGCTTTCATGCTTTATGCTGCGGTAATTCTTTTACTTACATTATGAGAATATAAAGAGTTTTACTGCAAAAGCAAATTCTGTAGTTCAACGTACACTGCTTGGTTTGTATAATCTCAAGACTTTTACCCATGAGGCATTTTTCACACAGCTAGGAAGCTGCAAATGTTGTGAGGTACGTATTGTTAGGTTATTGTGCTATTTCTCCCTCCGATAAAGTCACCCAAAGATGGATCAGATTTTGGCAGGGACAGAATAAAAATTCCAATTGACTTGCCTTTCCCTTGTCCTGTAAACAGGTAAACAGACATCATCAACATCCTTACATCTTCAGAAATTGCTTACTCAAAACAAAGGCAGAAAGTGTTCAAATTTCAGACTTTTTCCTTTCACTTGCATACAGGAATAGCTAAAATATTATACAGATTTTCAGGTACATTTGTCAATTCATTTGAGTAAATTTGAAGGGCAATTTTGGATCTACCCTAATTAAGTATTCTGGCAGGTGGTGCATATTTCCCCTAGTTATTTTACTAGAAATCATTATTTCTCCCAGCTAGCTGGGAAATCAGTTTGCAATGGATGTTCCAGAGCAGGGACATGTGGCACACTTTGCAGGTTTGTTGCCTCCATGGCGCTCCACAGACCATCTCTGTCAGGAATAGCCTGTGACCTGGGAAGAAGTCCTTGGTGCTCTTGAGACTGAATTACTTAAGGGAAGTTGCAAAGAAGATGGAACCTCGCTTTCTTCAGTGATGCTCAGTGACTGGGCAAGAGGCAAGGGCACAAACTGAAACACAGGAGGTTCCTTCAATATCTGAAAACACTTTTTCACTGTGCAGGTGACCAAGCACTGGAACAGGTTGCCCAGAGATGTTGTGGAGTTTCTCTCCTTGGAGGTCTTCAAAAGCCATCTGGACATGGTCCTGGGCAACCCCCTCTAAGTGTCCCTGCTTGAGCAGGAGAGTTGGAGCAGATGACCTCCAGAGATCCCTTCCAACTTCAATGACTCTAGACTGTTGGCAGCCCAGATTCTATTAATGCTTTCACAGTTGTTCTCCATAGTAACTGCTGTGTCTCAGTAAAGTGGAAATACTAATATTTCTTTTGTCAAGATCACAGCTGAAGGCTAATATGTACATTATAGATAACTTAAAAGATGCTGAATTGACTCCCTAAGCCTAGATCCAGAAAATTACTTCAGCAAGCAGTCCAGAAGAAATCATCTGGATAGTTAAATTTCAGCCTTCTTGAATTGAGGAAACAGTTAAAAACTGCAGCTGGGAAACAGTAAAGAAAGACTTGGCTTTAATTTTTATGATGCATATTGCTACTTTCTAAAATAGAAGTCTACTTTTCAGTCAACAAAATTACAAGGGTTTCAGTCCACAAAATAACAAGCCTTACCACATAAGAGAAAGTGCTTGGCTTGGTGTTCATCACCTTTTTCACAAAGAAAAAAGCAACAGATACATTTTTGTCTTTCTTTATGTATGTGTAACTATTTAAGCTTTTTCAACAAATGCTCATGACATTTACATCAATGTTTATACCTATACTGTATTCATACCTAATAATTTTAAAAAAAATTTTGAAATTTTAGGTGTTTAAGAAACTGGAACAGACTTTGAGTTGCCAGGTAGATACTGAATAGCATGTGCTGTTCTTTTTTTACAGCCTGTTTTATCAATTAAGCTGAACACCACACAAACACTGAAGGATTTGGTGATGAGATCATCTAGGCTGATGTTTACTAATGACCAAAGAACCTATGCAGTTATCTCCAACCCCTACCTCGAATCCTTAATTTTATTTAAACAAGATTGTGCTGGGTCTAGAGCACACAACTACAACAGTGAAAGTTTCTTTCAAGATTGTCCTAAACATTGTGTGGAGGATAGTCAGGTCTTAAAGGAAGCTAGCCCTGGTAGTCAGCTGCAGGTTTCAAACTTTGATGCTGTAGGGCCAATCACCTTTTACCATGGCATGGATTGAGAGTATCCCACAGAAAACACCTCATTTTACATTTCCATTATCCCTGAAACCACAGTAGAAATATTGTGGTGGGGGAAGTTATGCATGTATGTGACAGGATTGGGGCCATTGTCTTTTTCAGCAGGCAGATTTATTGCTCTGTGAGAGACATCTGAAACTTATTTTTAACTCAAGATATTCCACTGACTTTAAAAAATATTTCCAAGCTTTGTAAATAAAATTATATCATTTAATGTTACCTCTGCTGTAAAACTACTTGCGTGCTTGCTTGAAAATCAGGAATTCTGCTTAGTACCCTAACGTTGTATCTGACACTTTGGTAAAATGTACTCAGTGTGGACTCACCTCCTCTGGCTTACTATTCAACACCTGCAACAATCTTTGTGGGAAGCTGCACAGTTAAAATGTTGAAAAATCTGGTCTTTGAAGTCAACATTAATTATCAGTAAGCTGTAGTATTCCACATAGTTTACAATGTTCAGGACAAAATATTTTTCCATTAAACAAGAGGAGGTGTTGTAATTGAACTGGTAAAAAATGAAATCTGATATTCTTTTGCAAACAAAAAGGTTTATACAGAGAGGTGAAGAGAACTAAGGCTAGCACTTAGGGCTAGTGTTTAGTTTTGGTGCTTAGGGCAACGATTTAGATTTCTGGTTAGGGCTAGGTTTTAGGGTTAATGTCAGGCTAGGGCTTGGGGTTTATGGTTAAGGTTTAGAATAAAGGCAAGGGTTATGTTTAGGGCTAGGATTAAGGTTAGGTTAAAGGTTTAAAGTTAAGATGTAGGGTTAGGTTTTGAGGTTTAGGGCTAGATTTTATGGTTTGGGTTAGGGTTGCACTTTTTTTTTAAGTTTGGGTTAGGATTAGGGCTGGGGTTTAGGCTTATGCTTATGGTTACTGTCAAGGTTAAGGTTAGGATTTAGAGCAAGGGTTTTCTTTATAGGCATGCTAGCACTTAGAGCTGGGGTTAGATTTCTCCATCTTCTATTTATTCTACAAATACAAAGGACAAAAATCAATAACCTGAAGAGTGATTCTGGACAATTTCTTGAAATATTTTGAAGTTGATTATGAAAAGGCACCTGGGGCATACAATTGGATACATGTCAGTTATTTAAATCTGAGCTCACAAAATTTGATATCCAACATTTCTGTAACTCTGGAAACCTGTTATTAATGCATGAGTCTTCAGGTATCTGGACCTGGAATGTTTATATACATCTTAGCTTTCTTTGCAGGTTAGTAGAAATCAATTCAGGAGGAAGAAAACACAACCCTCTCTCCAAAAATACACGATACTAATTCCATAATTTGATTGTCTTCTTCAGCCTTCAGTCTGTTCTTCTTTTCAGTTCCTCAATCTCTCTTCATTTATTCCACTGTAATGTAACAGACAGCAGTGCCATAATACGATAGGATTATCTCTGTACCAGAAGAATAACCAAGAGAAGCTTCCAAGGTGCTGAAACACAACTGTGTATATTCATAAAGTCTTCACTGGTGTCAATTTGTCCTATGCCATCTAGCAGTCTCTAAAATAATTCCTAGAAAAGGTTCAAGCATGAATACTCTCCAGAGACCATTCACACAAAGTGGTTTGTATATGGCTACCCTCTTTTGGAGGTTAAGAATGTTTGCTAGCATAAACATGATCTCTTCAAGGCCAGATAGAAAGACTCTGTGGCCAGAAGCTTCCCCAGGCATGGTTAGCATAGAAGTAAAGACATAAGCTCAGTGGCCTTAGTAAATGTTACTGTAATTTGAGAGAAGAAATTACATTGTATATCAAGCCCTTGGAATAATGTCTTTTGGGAAACCTCAGCATTTCTGTACACATTATTCTTTGGTACTATAATAACATTGCTTACTTACGTTACGGTGTAACTGAAATCTTGAATTCAGATTGGCAGACATTGTGTTTGCAAATGTGTGTACACCGAGTAGGGTAGCTCCTACCCTGTCCAAGGTCAGCCTTGATCCTTTTTTTTTAATAAATAATCCATAGTAAATTAACATTTTTTTCCCAAGCTGCTGTAATAGTAGCATGGTCTACTCACAGAAATATTCTTAGTTTTCCATTCTTCCTTCTACATGGATGACTTCTGCGGCAGTGAGACTGAAGAGTTTTGAAGTGTCCTGGGTTAAGCTGAGGCAGAGTTAACTTTCTCCATAAGAGCTAGCAAAAGGCTGTGTTTTGGATTTGTGCTCAGAAGAAAGCTGATAAAAAGTGATGTTTACGTGGCTGCCAAGGTCTTTCAGCTTCTCTGGCTGTCTGCAAACAGGAGAAGCTGTGAGGGAGCAGAGCCCCAGTTACTAGCCCAGGATTTGTTCTTAGGTTTGGGACTGAGACTGAAAGTGGCCAATAATCTATTCCATAACATACACGTCATGCCCAGTATATAGGTGAGGACCCTCCGGAAGATCGGCCCCTTTTGTTCTGGGTCCCCTTTTGCTTTGGATCGTCTTACTCCGGGTGGTCACTCTCCTAAGGCCTTCCCTCCCCCACCCCCTCTGTCAGCTCTCAGTCTGGGACGCTCGGACTGTTATCTCCATTCTGTGAGTGTGGTTTTGGGACTCTCCCTGCTCTGGGATTGTTAGCCGGGAACAGGCTGAGCCTTCATGATTGGGTGGGGGGGCAGTATCACTGTGTATCACTCATTTGTATATTTGTATATAGTATTATTTCTGATATTATTGTAGTTTAGTTATTAAATTGTTCTTATCTCAGCCCACAAGTCCTTTTTCCCTTTACCCCTTAATTTTCTCGCCTATCCTCGGATGGGGGGTAAGAGGGCAGGGACTGAGTGAACGGGTGTGTGGATTGGCCTCCACCTAAGGGTAAACCCATCACATTCCTTTTTGGTGCCTGTAATGGGGCTTGAGCAAACCTATCACATGAAGCAAGACTAATCTTGCTGACTGCAAGACTACCTGAGGTGCTTAGCCATCAAATAATCTTCTTTACCAAACCAGACAAATAAATGTTTACAAATGCACCATCCAATTACTTCCATTTATGATGCAGAAACTTCAAAGTGATTCTTGCACTGGGCCACACTTGAGTGTCACCTTTCCTATAAAGCCTCCTCTAGCTCATATGTCTTGGCCACGCAACCTGTCTGATGTAGCTAGAGCTTATGCGTTATGATTGTTCAAGATGTGCCTATGAAATCATCCACAGCTCTCAGTTTCTGAAATTATTTGTGATTTTCTCGTCTGCGCATTTGGTCATGATCATCTTGGCAAGATCTGTGTTCCTACATTACTTCCATGTGCTTTGATGAAAGAGACATTACTCAGCCTTCTGAGAGAATAAGACTAGAATAATGAGAACTCGGTGCCTAAACAGATTTGCTTTTATTAGGTCTATAATTTCTTCATTTTCTCTATGTGGCTGCTCATGGCCCACTCTCTGATGGTCTGCACCGTTTGTAAGACTGTTACGTCATCTTTCGAATCACAGCAAGAAGGGGTGTTTTATACATAACCCATGCTACCCTGGATATTCCTTTAGTCTTTATAGAGGAGACAGAGTGACTAATGTGATCTCTGAACATTCGCTGCTGTGACAAGATTGCAGATGATGGACGATCATAAGTTTCTCCTGGGAGAGTTTCTGAGAAAGTACAATTATTCCTACTTTTCCAAAGAACCCTGGACTTGCATTTAAAACCCCCATATTTGCTCCTCATTTCTTGAGCAAGATTGCGCATCTCAAAGATCTAGGAGATCCTCCTTGTTCTTAAAGGGTAGCTAAGAAAGTGAGGGCAAAATACGTCCTAGCCAGAGGTGTCAAGATTTATATCCATGCTAAGATTCACTATACATAGTCATGATGTGCATACATGTTTAGAAGCAAGTGTAAGTAGTCTGGATAGTACAAGTGGATACTTTCTAAATCCCAGTGACATCTCTGTTTCTTTATTGTTTTGCCTGGCAATTGTCCTTGTGCAGTGGACAATGCTCATATCGCTATAAATTCAATGCACATGGAACAATGAAATTACAGTTCTAACAGTATTTCCCTATTGTTCTTTTTTTTTGCACTGAATACACTGCTCATCACAGTCAGACTTATTCCAACTGTCTTTTCCTGGTTAACTTGCAACAAACTCTCCTTGATAAATGCATTTATATAAAAAAATAATTTGTTTAAGTTGTTTTTTGCTTTAGTTAAAATCAAAGTGAAATCAGAAATTCAGACACCCCAAAGGCACCTTCAAAGACTTGTAAATATCATTCAGAAGACCAAGACTATGCCAATATCATCCAAATATGTAGTAAGTTGAATTATGAGGTGTTATTAGAAATAGTACAGATTTGCTCATGCTGTTAACTATGCCTGAGAAAATAGTCCAAAAATAGCCCCATTTAGTAAGTGGGATTCTGGCAGCAGTGCATTATTGAGATAAGGAAAGGAATTTTGATTTGTTAATTTCCATTTTTGCCCAAGCCTGTTTTCAACATTACTACCTCATTCTCTATTTTGAGAGGCTCTGGTGCAGCAGGATCAGTTCAATATTACTGGGCCACATACAGTTCAGTTCCTGTGAACAGTGGAAAACCATTATAGGGAGTTTCTTTACTGCAGAGCAGAGAATGAAATAATACAAATTTCAATGTGGAGAAATGAAGGTACAGCTGTGAAGTCCTATTAAAAAAAAAATAAACCAACAATTTATTTTTGTTTATCACATCTTGTTTTTCACAGTTTTTCAGCAGAAATTGACTACTCAGAAAATGGATTCTGGAGAGACTGACTGCTACTTGTATCACACCCTACACAAATGCAGTGTTATCCCAGTACCTGACTTCAAAAGCTGGTGCTCCTCTATTTCAGTTCCCCGCTGGCTGCTACAGCCTTGCTGTGGAAGGCTAGAGGTAGTATGGAATTAAAATCAGAAGGAAAGAAGGGTTTGTTATGGAGCTTGAAAAATACTATGTAATACAGTATATCTTGGTAAATAAATATCAGTACTTTTAACCACATGCCACTTTGCAAACTGTCCTACTCCATGTATTATTTTCTACATATATGGGCTTCAACATGGAAAGAAAATGTGCCTAGAATTTGCCTCCATAATTAGGATTCACTCCATAGTTTCAAAGCATCTGGTGGTTTCCAGGACCAGTTGCACTCAACTTCAGTAGGACTTGCAACTGGTACTGTGTATTCCTTTGTCTACCTCACAGCCATGAATGAAACTCCACGAACATTTGTCGTTGCAAAGCATCTCAAGAGTTCACATTTCCGCTCGATACTGTGTAATAGCCATTGTGATTTGTCTCCCTGCTGGTCCTGTATTTGCCATATACATGACTGTACCTATGCAGACGCTTTCAAAAAAATATTTTCAAATTCACCAACAGCTTCTATTAATCCTGATCTCTCATTTTCTCACCAGCCTGTCAGCCCCTGCTCTTACGGGTTTCTCTGGAGTTTTCTCAAACAGAAAATAGCTTATTTTAAGCATATACAAACTGATATTAATTGTTGATCCTTTTTCCTTTTACACTTTTTTGCATTTCAGAGTTGAGAATCATTACAGCTACTGAAATGAGAAATGTCAAAATGTTAAAATGAGTAAATGTTAAAATGTTAAAACGACATACAATGTTTGAAGAGAAGTCTAAGAGTACCACACAATTTTTAGAAGTTAATTGGTCCCTCTGAGTTTGCTGGTTTATGACTGGCATGGTCTCTTCCCTGTGCTCTTATACCCGCTCAACAATTCAGCTGGTAATATTAGTGTCAAAAAAAGGATGAAGCAGAGGTCTTGGTCCATCAGTGTTTTGTAGCAAATGAGTGAGTCTAATTTAGAAATAGCGTGTCCTCTCATGTCTGTAAAAGCAGACAAAATAACTCAAGTAGTAGCTGGCTCATCAAGCTCTGGTAGGCTGTCACAGGCTGCCTGTGTACTCCAAAGGACAGACAGATAATGACAGGTGACCTCTTAGCAGCATAGGTAGACAGTAAAAGCACAGGGTGACATGGGTCAGACAATAAAGATAACCTGACTGCCTCACAGGAAGTCAAAATCAGACATTTTAGCACAGCCACCAATGGATGCAAGTAATCAAGAAATCAAACACATTCACTATAGCAGTCATATTTGCCTTCCTAGACATCTAGCAAAAAAAAAAAGGAAATTCATAATCTTAAAGAAAAACAAGTTTTGCATTGACTACCTGAGTTAGTCTTTCAGGACATAAAGGATATTGGATGCAAAGTTGAGACTGTACCTTCATCACATCTGTGCATTGTCTCAGTGTCATGGGACCAGTCTCCTCTTCCTCATTGGTTTGATGGGAACACACCTCTGCCATGAAGAAGGCAGGTTTGCAACAGTAGGATGAAGTTTATTTTCTTTATTCCTTTTCTTTTTTTTTTTTTTTTTTAAGATCTGTTCAGCCACTGTCTGAGATGCCTCTCCATCAGATAATTACTGTTTCTTGCCCTTCTTTCAAGTCTGAGAAAAAAGAAAAAGCACTTCAAGAACAAAAAAAAAAACAAAAAAACAACTATACCCTTTATGAAAACCCCCATGCATCTTTTCCTAAGTGTTCCCCTCATAAGCAAAGTGATGCCTGATAATTAACTGTGGCTTAATTGGAGAGTCAATCACATGATATTCACAGATCAGAAAATTTAGCAAAATATCAGTAACACTACTCTTCTGCAACTTTAACTACTGGACTGACAAATTTGACACCACTGTCAGCCAAGGAGGTCTGATCCTCTGCAAGCTGAACTGTTCAGTTGCACTGGTTTTGTCTGGGGTAGAGTTAATTTCCTTCACAGTAGCTGGTATGGGGTTATGTTTTGGGTTTGTGCTGGAAATGGTATTGATAACATGGGGATGTTTTTGCTATTGCTGAGCAGTATTTACACAGCATCAAGTCCTTTTATGTTCCTCATCCCAATCCACCAGTGAGTGGGCTGGAGGTGCACAAGATGTTGGGAGGGGACACAGCTGTGACAGCTGACTCCAACTGACCGAAGGGATATTCCATACCACATGACATCATGCTCAGCATATAAAGGTGGGGAAAAAAGAAGGAAGGAGGAGATGTTCAGAGTGATGGCATTTGTCTTCCCAAGTAACCATTAGGCGTGATGAAGCCCTGCTTTCCTGGAGATGGCTGAACACCCGTTTGCTGATGGGAAGTAGTGAATGAATTCCTCATTTTATTTTGCTTGTGTGCGCGGCTTTTGCTGTATGTATTAAACCGTCTCTATCTCAACCGATGAGTTTTCTCACTTTTAGCCTTCTGATCCATCCCACTGGGGAGGAGTGAGCAAGTGGATGTGTGTGTGGCCACACTCTGCAGCCTGATCTTTTTCACGATGGCATGGAAAGTGAAGCAATAGGAAGTGGATGTGTGGCTGAAGAATTAATTGTTAAAAATTGAGTCACTGAGGCTGTCGACTTTCTCGATTTGCAGCAGTGCCGGCCTTGGCTTTAGAAGACTGAAGCAAAAAAGCAGGTAGTTCATTATCAGAGTGATATCTGCCTTAGGATGACTGGGTGATCATTGTATATTTAGTAAAAGAGCTCAGAATTTCTCTGCTGGAGCATCCAAAGGCTGCAATCATTCTTTCAGTGACCAGAGGCAAGAAATTGTTCTTCAGTCTGTTACCATTCAGCCTGTTAGCCTTCCAGCCCTTGCCATTCATGGAACTAGTATCAAAGTAGTTAATTAAGTTCTAATTGATGACGAAATCTCCTTCTATATTTTTCTCTTGGCTGTCCGCAAAAGTCAGGTCTGGAGTAAGCAAGGAAACCAGGACTTCACTGAGCTTTGCAGTACCGCTGTCTCCTGGTATTGCAGGTCTCAGGACTTCAAGCCTGAGACCACCGTTTGCTGCAGCTGGTTACAGCTCTGTTAGGGTGCTGAAGACCCCATATCCAATGCTGCGCCCTAATAAGAAATCTTTCCTGGCAAGGTCTGTCTGTGCTGGTCTGGTTCCACAGACAAGAGAGAAAACTTCAAGATCTACAACCCTGTTCTTAAAGCCAGCTTGCCGTTGGGAAAAAAAGCAGCTAGTTGTGATTAAGGAAATCCAAAAGCAGCTAGTTGCTAATTGTGATTAAGGAAATCCTGAAATCCTCCTTAAAGTCTCTCAGCTCACCATCAGTAACAATGGGAAAGAGGCTTTTGATGAAGTATCTGGAGATGAACCTGTTACAATGCTGCCACAGAGTTTGAAATAAAATACCCATTCCAGCTGCAGGTCAGGAGGAAGAAAATGAAACATAAAAAAATATGTTACCATCTTTCAGACACCAGATTTGACCTGTTCAACTTGCAGCCATTTATGGATCCACGCGTTGAAGCCAGGCCTGTGGACAGACAGTGTGTAATAAACAGCTAGTTACACAGGATAACCAGTCATCACAACCATTATCTGTAAGGGACAAAAAGAGAAAGGGGTTTGGTTCAGAGGGGTGCAACTGCCTGTTAAAGGCCCCAGTGAGGGATGAAAGACGATGGTCTGCTAAAGGCTTTGTAAACAAATGGTTTGTCTCAAACATCTCCCTTGTAAACACCTTGCTGATAAGAGGAAGTGTGGAATGTATGGAAGGATTTATAGCCTTCCTTGCTAGAGAGTTACCTCCCTTACAACCAAGGAGCAAACGTTGCCCCACAAGGTCACTCCCCCTCACTTCTGAGGTGCCAACAAGGAATGTTCAGCCAAAGTTAATCTAATACAGGGTCTGCGGGACCACTGAAACAGTTGGTTGAAAAGATTAATGATGCCCTTTCCCCCCTTACCCACGTGCAGAAAGATAGTTCTTCACGTGGAAATTTAGGAGACAGCCCTCTCCTCTTTCTATGAAAATTAAGGAGACACCTCCTCTCTTCTTATGCTAATTGAAGAACCCACCATCAGAGGATCCCCAAAATGTGTATCATTGCTGGATCCAAGGGAGATCTTCCTGAAATCTTTCTCTCTTCCTTTTTTTTTCCTTTTCCCTTTTCCTTTCTCTCTAAGCATCTCTCTCTCTCTCTGTCTCTACTATATTCCTGGTACATAAGGGAAACACTGTTAGAAGGGGGTTTTTGTATTGATAAGTAATTACAAGTTATTTAGTGTTAGTAAGTGTCTGCAAGTTTACTAGCTGTAATATCGTTGTAGTTTTGGTATTGTAGGTAATCATGATATCGTTATATCATTAGTAGTTGTCACGTCATTGTAAGTCTCATTGTTGTCAGTAGAAGGTACTACTGTTATAAGTTCTCTTTGCCAAGTCATTTACCTTTTGTAATTCTGCTATATTTTTACAACTTTTAAAATAAAATTGTTGTTTAATTGAACCTCTCATGGCATTGTTCTGGGTGTTCCAGGCTACTGTTCAGAGATCCAAAAGTAAACCTTGCCCTCACCCACCGAGTGGGACATGACATTATCACAGACACTGCTGTAAATCATCCATCTTGTTCTTTCACTTTTAAGTCTGATACTGTCAGGCTACACATGTGTGAAGTGGGAAAAGTGACACTAAGTCCTTTTGGAAGTGCTTGGATATCTGTAGAGGGAATTACATCAAAGGAAAGTGCTGGTATTATTGCTGAAGCCTTTGAAGAGAAAATGAATCCAGAGAAAAAGTTGCCCCTGGCCTTTTGGTCTATTTCTGAGATGCCCCTGCTCAGAATTTCTAAACTTACGAGCAGTTTTGATCCCAGTCATCCATCAATTATCCAGACTACAAAAGACCAAGGAGAAAGAAAAATAACTCTGTCTCTGCAGCACTGTGAAACATGCAGCAGAGCCTCAGCACTGCCCCGGCAGCAGCTGCTTATTAGACATAATCAGTCACATTGCCAGAAGCTTTTGTGGATTACTACCAAGTGAAATATGTAATTTTCTGACAACACCATTCTGGTAGGGAATACCGTTCTGGTGCAGAGACTTTGTTCCTTTGTGCAGTTGTGAAGTTACTCTTCAAACAGATAAGAAAATCAAACATGGAACAGAAGTTCCTGTTTATTGACCACTCCTGTGTTCTCCTCGGTCTGGCCCAAGAATTTTTGGATTCTAGTCACCCCTGTATGAGGTCTTTGTCAGCTCAGCTATCAAGACGACGTTTTACTGAGGAAAAAAAAAACAAAAGGGATGAAAAAAAAAGGCATAAGGGAATATACCAGTATGGCATACGTACACGTCCAATTTAAGGGAATTTTAGCTGTATTTAGAGAATAAAAATAGTGCCCTGATTTTCTGATTAGATCTGTGCAGACATGATACCTGCACTACAGATTTGATTGCTTCACTGTTATGCAAATGAAAAGACAAGTTTAAGGAAGAATTTAAATGATGGTCCACATTTTTTCTATCTGACCTGGAGCAATTAAATGTATTAGTTAAAGCAAAAAACAAGAAGAGGTGATATTCTAATTAAATTAATCAGTTCCTTCCTATGCTACTGCTTCTTGCCAGAAAAATATAAAAATCACCACTTGCAGTTTAGTTTATTTATTTAAATTTTTTTTAAATAATTCCAGTGGCTGTTATAAAATATTTAAAAAAAAAAAAAAAAAAGCTTTAAAAGCTACACTGTTTTTTGAACATCTTTGTAATGCAGTGGAATTCTTCACCCAATTTTCTTTTATTGAACGAATTTAAAGAAAGACCCACGGGTCATCATCATGCATGGTTCTTGGGTCTGACTGTGAGGCTCAGTAGGTCATTTATGAACACATTTTTAAATATTATTTTTGGTCTTTGGAAACACACACAGATGCCTAACAAAAGTTTCAGAATTAGACAGTCACTAAAGTGCCATCCATGTGAGTGCACTTTATAATATAGTTGTGAAATATATGATCATTACATTTGTGTGATTTGATGCCATGTAAGACGTTAAATATGCTTTAAATCACACAGTCTGTCAGGTAACTTTGTTTAATTAACACTATATTATTCTGACTAGGAATATTCCAAATACAACTTTTCAAAAATTCTAAAACAAAATTATAATTGTTTAGAAAAAGGCACCTTTATTCTTCCTCTAGCTTATTTAATTGTATTGGATCTTTGTATTTCGATGCACAGTTGTGCATTTGAATTTACACAGCTTAAATTCAGTAACAGTCACATCAATATTCTTGTAATGTTTCTGATGTGCCTGGAAGCTGAGTTTTTTTATTAAATATTCTTAAATAGTTTCTGGCAGACATTGTTCAGAGATTTACTATCGCAGATAGTTATGTTTCTTTATTTAAGCTGTATTCCAGTTTTTGGAAAGTTATGTATCTGCATCTCTTTAGAAAACAGTTAATTATATTACCAAGCAAGACACTTTTTCTTAAATATTTAGTTCTATATAGCTAGATTCTCAAGTGTATAAACTGCAGATGAACTCACAGACTTCCCCCTCCTTATGTATGTGTTCTTTCACACCTCTGATGAGACTGCTGTGGTCAAGTTTAACCCAAAGGAATTATAAAGTTAATATTTTATTTGCAATTTTATTGCAAAAAATTTACTTCTGTTTTTTAAGAATATGAAAGACACACTTGTCTCTAAGGTCATTGAAAATCACTCACTTTCCTTGTAGTGGGTTAACCTTGGCTGGGTGTCAGGTGCCCACCAAACCACTCCATCACTGCCCTCCTTAGCAGGACAAGGTGGGTAGAAAATAAGGTGGGAAAAACCTCATGGGTAAAGATAAAGGTGGTTCAATAAAGCAAAAGCAAAGGCCACGTGTGGAAACTAAGGAAAACAAAATAGTTATCCTCTACTTCCCATCAGCAAGCGATGTCCGGCCACTTGCCAGGAAGCAGAGCTTCAGTAACCATAATGCTCGCTTGGGAACACAAACATAAAAATGAATGACCCCTCTCATTCTTTCTCTTAGCTTTTATCGCCAAGCAGACATCATAAGGTATGGAATATCTCTTTGGTCAGTTTGGGCCAGCTGTCCCAGCTGTGTCCCCCTCTCAAGACTTTGCCCACCCCCAGCCTACTGGTGTTGGGGGGGGAATGTTGGGGAGACAGCCTTGATGCTGTGCGAGCACAGCTCAGCAGTAGCTGAAACGCTGGTGTTATCAACACCTTTCCAGCTACCAATGCAACACACAGCACTATGGGGGGTGCTATGAGGAAAGTTAACTCCATCTCAGCTGGACCCAATACATTCCTCTAGCAGCATTTTCCGACTGAACAAAATTGCCACTCAGTACTTTGGGAATTTATTTTGAGTAAGTTGCAGCTTTTGAGTTTGAAACATAATTTCAGAGTGCTGTAAACACATTCATTCCCCAAGGAGGTTGGAAAGCATTTCAAAATATTGTGATAACATTTTCAGTTATTTTCAATCATGAAACATCAGCATTTTTTTACTTAGATGTTTCTTCATTGTTGCAAACTAAAACCCAAACCTGTTCTATTAAGGTAGTTAAAAGTTTCAGCTGGACAGCTCAGCAGATGAACTTTTTTTTTTCACAGCAGTTCTCCTCTATCACATGATGCTGAGAGGTTTATAGAAGTAGGTATTGATCATAACCTTTTGATCTGTATTTTCTGGTTCACAGTCCAGAAGTTTCTGTGGCTTCAAAAATACCCAGGCTGAAAGATTTATGAAGTCTCAATTGCAAGAATGTGTTTGAGATAGTTGTGGATGTAGTGAATTCTGCTTTATGTCAGACTTGTCTTTCTCCTGTGAAATTTTTTGTTTGATAGCTGTTTATACACATGGGAAATAAATATTTTTAAGTAGATATTTTTTGATAACACCTATGATGGTTGATGAGCAGTAAGCACTCACCAGTGGCACTCAAGCAAACTAGAATGGCACAAAGTTCAGACATCCAAGTCCTAAATGACAATTAGAAATTGGGAGACAGTGATACACATCTGTACCTGTATCAGTACAAGAACAATTTTAGAGCTGCTTCACTGCCCTAAAATTTCAGAACTGTGACAGACCAAAGCACCATCTAGCCAACTATTACCTCTCCAGCCATGATTGCACTGAGGACAGCATGAGAGAGGGGGAAACAGAGTAATGGTAACTACGTAGAATAAGTTTGCAGCCTCCTTTGAATTATGGCTTGTGTACTTTCACTCCCTCAATTGATTTTTTCTTCAATAAACCTGCCTCACTATGTTTTTAACTCATACAACCTATACGAGCATCCAGCCTGCACAACAGCCAGCAGCAAGTAATTTTACTGTGTTACTACATGTTGTGTGAAAAGCAAATCTGCTTTTGTCTATTTTAAACACCCTGCCTACTCCTTCCGCCTCATGTTCCAACAACCTCCACTGGGACTGCTCTAAAGAGTGGTCATTGTGGATGGCTTTCTCAGGCCCAGAGGAGCTGAGCATGCCCAGCTTTGGTCCTCATGTCATTGCTCCTTTTTGGACTGTCTTGCGAATGTCTGGAAGTCTTGGGAAGACTTGCATGCTGGTTTTTTTTTTTAAGTTGCACCTCGAGTGAATATCGCCTGAGACAGACAGTGTGTGCAAATGTTTCTGTGTGTTTTGCTTGATCAACAGTCTCACCTTTGGCATCCTCTACATCGGTCTGCCAGCCCTGGTAATTCTAAAGCAGGTACTTGATGCACTGTACAAACGGTCATTATTTAAACTCTGCAGTGAAAAAAAAAAGAAAGAACAGTTAAGACAAATAAGTTATTTTTTTATATTTTCAAAAATCCACATTACCAGCAAGGTGTCCAACACCAGTCTTTGACTTCTCCCCTTTTCATCTCAAATCTTCATGTCAGTCATGTGTGACTAATGACAAATGGCTAGAAATTCTGTCAGAGTTTTTGGGTTTGCGGTGACAGTTTGAAATCAAGCTGACTTTAACATTTTTTTTGCAATATACTTTGGACCAGACCCTCGGCAGCTGTAGTGCTGCATGTCCTCTGAACCCAGTAAGCAGAGTTAAGTCCATGCCAGCTGAGAATCCACCCAGGACTCATAAAACTCAAAGACCAAAGCCTTGTTTATAATGACAGGATGATATTAAGAGAACCTCAGTGTGACACTCAAGAAGTGGTGTGCTGAAGTGTGTGCTGAATCATCCTAGTTGTACCAAATCACAGCCTTAGTAGAACTTACTTCAAATTTCCACACGGAAGCCTCAGATCAATATTATCCACTTCAAGAGTGTGTGTGCTCTACTTAAAACTGATGACATTGGTGCCTTAATGTGACAATATTAAGAATTTTACTGGGATAATCCTGAAAATCTCCATGTAGATCCATCTTGAGTTTTTTTGGGGGGGTTGTTGTTTTTTTGGTTTTTTTTTTTTTTTTTTTTCTGTTCTGGTTAATACTAAATGAGTCATATTAATGATTTTTTTCTGCCACATTACTGTCCAAAGGGGTGTGAAACTGCACACACCAACTGTAGCCTGCTGCTCTCAGGAAATTAAAAGTACCGAAGAGCTTATACTGAGAAATGCAGTCTATGTTGGTATTAACATCAGTCTCCAATTAATATGCAGAAAAAAGAGACACTAAATCCCCATTAAGACATTTTTTCCCTTCTTTTTTTTATTGCCTAGAGTCAATCAGTAACTTCAAATTGCTTTTCAACTGGCCACAGTAAGTTCATCAAATAGGGCAATGTATTCTACTAATTCAGGATGTCTCATCCTACATGCTACCTACTCTCTACTGAGGTATTCTTAAGTACTTGCTGCTTACTAGTACTGTAACATACTGATTTGCAGCATTTATTTTAGCTATCCTTCTCTTCATACTCTGGAAATCTAGGGAAAGGAAGGAAAGCTAGCAACGAGCAAACTAGTACAACTAGCTTCTGTGACTTCCGTAATGGAAAGAGAAATAGAAAATGCAAGTGACAGTTCAGCAGAGCTCCAACAAGGCACAAGCAGCAGATTAATTTCAGAGCAGGAACTTAATGAAATGCAACTCTTTGTCACACAAAGTACAAGCAGTATCAAGCTTAGAAAAAATAAAAGTAGCTCTAGGTCACTTGAACGATTCAATGAGCCTTGAAATAAAACCTTTACTCTTCCTTTCAGTTTGTTTGCATTTTTCTGCAACATAGGCTAGACTTTGCAATGAGCTTTGTAGTGCTGTTATAGTCTTCTATTCTGAAATCCCAGAAACAACACTAAATTTACTTCTTTTAACAGCACATGCAAGACTGGAGACGTTTTGGAGCTTAAGCCTGGTGTTTATGCAGGTAAGTTATCCTTTTTCATACTTGTCTACCAGGGAAGGTAGACAGAGACCGTGGCTCTCATGAAAACTGTGAGAACAGGCTGCCTGAACTTGTCTGAAGAATTGGACTTGCTGAGGATGCACACAGGTTGTGCCATAGATGAGGAATTTAACTCCTCTAGTTAACCATGTCCAAGCAATTTCCCATGGAGCAGCAGTGTTTGCAGGGTCTGTTTCTCATGCAGTTGTCCCTCTGAGCTCTGGAGCTTCTCCACTCTGGGTGAGCTGCCTGGAGTGAGCCTGAGTTCTTTTTTAGGTAGGATGTGCCTGAAGCTTCAATTGATCATTTTATTTTTTCCTTTTAAACAAGTACAGGAAAAAGCGTCAAAAGCTTATACTATGTTGTAGCACATTGCAACTAAATCACTATTACAATCTCCAAATGCACAATAATCAACAAAAAAATTGATTTTTAGAAAAAAGATTGATTTTTACAAGCAATTATTGCACATAGGAAATTCTCTATCCAACACAAAGACATGCCATCTTTCCCTTTTATATTCAGTTGAATAGGTTTATTAGAAGGGCGATATCTTAGGACATGAATTTAAAGAAATTTGTGAGTTCTGATATATCCTACTGTGATGTTTAAAGGCACTAAGAAATGCAATATAATCTATTTTCCTAATTTAAAGGCTAGCAATAACAGCTAATTCTTCAACAGGAGCTAATGAGCATCATTTAAAGCAACATATTGCTTTGTAAATTAGAGCACATTTACAGATAATGGTGAGAAACTGAAAAAATGAGACATTGTTCAGTTTTGGCTTCCTTTTCCTTGTACACAGGCTCACTGGAGGCTGTGAGTGCAGGGGTGAGAACTATATTCACTGTGATCCCAAGACTATTGAGACAAATCAGAGGTCTCCAGTAGTTTCACTGGATTTCACATCTGGGCTTGATATGCAGGTTACCAAATACAGCCTTTGCTGGAATGATTTGTTGCAACGAGCCAAAGAGTCCGCACGGGTGAGAAGACCGCGCTCTCACTCCATCCAGAAGGGAGCATGTGCAGTACCACACAGCGGGTGTGTAGGGTGGGAAGCATTTCCTGCAGGGCAGTAGCAAAGCAGAAGTCACACGGACAGCTATAATTAATTATCAATGTAATAGGTATTTTTGTAAAACTTATCTCTTGATGATTGAATGCCAGGAACTAAACTACAGATGAGACACTTCTCACTCATGCCAAGCCACTCTTCTGTTGAACATCAACACAACTATTTCCATTTTGTAAGATATCTAGTTGATTTCTTACGTGGTGACCATAGAGGCATCTTTAAGTCCCCAAGGCTTGAAGTAACAGACATTGCAGTCCACTTACTGACTGATAGCCCCTTTTTTTGGCACTGTGAATACTGTAAATTGATTCTTTTCCTCTTTTTGCTCATCTGTGAAAGTCAAATTGAAAAGGACTGTTACCAGCTGCAATAACCACTTTCAATTCAAAGTTATGCATTATGTAAAGTTTATTTTTTATACTATCTCTTTCTGAGGTCTTCTACTTTTTAACAGCTAATGGTGTCAAAACCTCTGGTTACTACGTGGACATCTTCATTTTTTGATATGAGAAAAAATAAGTTCAGAGAAAAGGATGGCTTAATGATAGCACTATGTAAGAATTACAGAAGCCAATGGGCATCTCTTCAAAAGATTCAACAAGAGTTTAATTGGTTCAAAATACATGTTCATTCACTTGAACGTGGGATTAGTATAGAGTTGAAGGATTGAATATATGACAAGGGATGCTATTCTTGCTCCTGCTTAGCAGCAATTCTTTTTATTTTTCTCCCATCATCGAACAAATCAAACTTTAAAAGGTAAGAAAAGGTAAGCTATTTCCCATTGACATCAGTTCACCTAAACTGTTTTGGAACAAAGACAAATGAGGATGCTACTAGTTACATATAGTTTTAACTATAGCCTCACCAGTCTTTGTATCTGTATTTGATCTTCCTTTATTTTAGGCATAGTCCATATGATGAAAATTCCCCTTATATGCAACAGGATGTACTAGTGTGAGGTGTTGTTCAAGCATATTATCCCATTTCCAAACTCAGAGATGGCTGCATCATAATCTTAGAAGCAGTTGAAAGTTTTAAAGAGTCTGAAAATGCTCTTACAAAATAGTAATTTATCAATTTATATGATTTATGAATAGCTACCAATGAATTTTGAGAAACTTAAACAAGTGGAAATCAGGAACATGTATTTAAATTAAGCATAAAAAGAGAGGAACATTAACTGAAAATGCCTAGAGATTGGAAAAAGAAATTACTTGCCCCCTTTATTATCAAGCCATATCATGTCAAAATGGCAGAACAGGGAAATCTCTTATAGGGGATAGATATGTAGAAAAGTTTGAGAAGTCTGTCAAATGTCTGAATTAGAAAAATTTAGAAGTTAAAAAGTGATTTTTTTCCCTGTTGTGGGTTAAGCACAGACTGCTTAAAGTTAACTCTGTTAATTTTTTTTTTCCTCCCTCTTCTTCATAAATAGCTAGCAAGAGGCTGTGTTTTGGATTTATGCTCAGGACAGGAGCTGATAAGAACAATATTTTGTTCTGTTGCCAAGGTCATTTAGCCTCTCTGCTCTCCACAGACAGAGAGCGGGGGGAGGCCTGGGGGAAGGACAGCCGCTTGCTAGCTGGGATTTGCTCTTAGGTTAAGATTGAGAACCAGACTGATCAATGATTTATTCCATATCATGCACGTCATGCCCAGTATATAGGTAAGAACTCCCGGAAGAGTGCTCTCTTTTGCCTTCGCTCCGCTTTCGGTTTCGGTGCTCTCTTCTGGCTCCGCATCGCCACACACACACTCCGGTCCGGGACGCTGGGACTGTTATCTCCATTCCGTGAGTGCCTCCGGGAGTGGTGCACT
>NW_010128329.1:1250-3633 GCF_000699245.1 Pterocles gutturalis | reverse complement strand
CCCCCTCCCCTGCCATTGGGTGGGGGCGAGAATTGTGTGAGCGGGTTTGTGTGGTTTGGCCCCCAGCCAAGGGCTAACCCACCACTATTTCTGAATAGTCTTGAGTGAGCCAAGGAGTGTTTCAGCACTGATATTCTGGAACAGGGAGCACTGTTGTGGTGTAGAAGCTGTGACTTTCCAGTTTAAACCCATTTCCAGTTTCATGAGTGTTTCTGGAAAGTTTTTTGATGTTCATGTTTGGTATGCTTCCTTAAAGTTTGTTTTTTCTTGCAAACTGTCATGCCAAAATTTTGTACAACTTTAATAAATGGGTAAAGAACATTTTGTTCTTTTTTATTGTCTTAATATAACCACATATCATTTACATAAACATACATGCATATTTGTATGCATGTGTACATATATATGGTTTTATATTACCTTAGGGAAAAAGCATCAAAATATCTGAATGAAATTAAAATCCTGTCCAAAATATTTATGTGAAAAATAAGTAAAGATGAAAGCTATGGTAAACAATACACAAGAGAAAAGGGAGAATAGAGAGCGTAGCACGCAAGGACAAGGAGCACATAGTTACTTTTCATGGTTCAGGTAAGAAAACATGAAGAGTCTAGGTCATGAGCTCTCCAATAAATAAATTGCCTATCTTTCTTCTTTAGAAAGAAAAAAAAAAAAAAAGAAGAAAAAGAAATAAAAAAAATCTGTGTCTTTACATTTCTTGTATTACACTGGGGAGTAAAAGAAAGATTGTTGATCCCAGCCCAAACACCCAGACGGTAGAAAATAAAGTCTGATCAGTTTATTCTCCTTCAGGAGGAAAATGACTAGAAGCAAACCTGGCTTCAGTCAACTGATAGCTCCCAGAACCTGTATTCCATTAATTTATTTTAATTTCCAAATTTTGATGTTTCTTAATTTTTGAAGACTGTTGACTTCATCATTAGCTTTGATGAACATGGAGTCCAGATTACAGTAAACAATTGATAGAGACTGAGGGACTCTTCTTCAACCCCACAAGCCTTGTTTTAGATTTCAGAGAGATTTACATGATCTTCAGGGAACGCTATAGAAACAACGAGATTTTATCCGTTGAATTTGGAGTGCGGGTGTGTAAAAATCATTATTGTGGGGTTTTCAAGATTCTGCAATACACAGGGACACAGAGGTTTGCATTTATGAGAATTGCTTTATTACAAATTACTGCAAAATTGCTGTTAGTTAAAACAAATGTACGTGTGTATACACACATACACAAACACACGTACTACTAGTTACCATGAAATTATCACTAGGAAAAGAAGTATATATATATATATATTTTGCAGGAGTAAAGTCAGTATACATATATCAATCAGGGAAGCTCATTTTGGGTAGGTAGAAAGTTACTTAGTGAACTCCTTTTTGTAGCTTTTTGGTGTAGATTTACCAGTTCCCAGAACAGTTGTTGATGATTCCTCTTTTCCTGGAAGGTCTGTTCCTTACCACAGTTATTTTGCTCTGCACCCATCAAGATTTTTTTTGTCCTGCTAATCAGTCCCCATCGATGAGGTTTCTGCTGGGCTTATCAGGGAAGTCTCAGAGCTCCCAGCTGAGAAGATATCCTTCTTTGTCATTATGTTCATCAACATTGCCTTTGTGGTGGCTCTGTCAAGAGTGTAAAGGGTCATATGAGCTATCACAGGATAAAGAAAAATAACTTTTCCAGTGCTGTTGCACACACAATATATAATATGAAGTATTTGATTACTGGGGGCATTTCAGGCAGACTACCTTTGTCACTAGACAGATAGCTCTAGACAGGCTTCTAGCTGCTTTTTCAGATACAGGCCAGAGGCTCAGCTTGGATAGCACCCTTTTTCAATTAGTGAAATTGTGCCAGCATCAGACAAGACAAACTTCTGTGGATACAAACAACCAGGAATTTGGCTTCATTAGGAAGTCCTGTTCCTTTCAGAACCGATAAACCTGAAGAAGACAACCTACACAGCTTTAGGCAAGGAGTAAATCACTATTTGAAAAAGAAATTTCTGAGCCACCACCACATCACTGTAGAGCTTTGACGAGCTTGATTGCTATTAAGCCTGCAAGAGAGCCATTGCTGAATTAAGACTTTAGTTTTCAAGTACTAGTATGACAACTTCAGCATTGTTTTTCACCACTGGGGAGGCACACTGTTAGGAAGAATTTTTGTCTGTTGACTGAGTGTCATTATCAGGGTATTAAAAATCTTGTGACGATAGAATAAGCCAAAAGGTCTTCATTCGTAACTCATACACAATATTGGTTCCCATTAGTCACTATTTTTTACCACAAGACCAAACCTGCTTGCACTAGGTCACATAGCTGGAGCCTGATTTACTCTGTCTGAGAATAGAAGGCCTGT
>NW_010128329.1:0-1219 GCF_000699245.1 Pterocles gutturalis | reverse complement strand
GTTCAGCACTCACTTTTCTTCTTCACTCTACAGTCCTTATACTCAATATTGTAAAGAAGTCATCACCCTATTTCTCATTGTTCTCAGCCCCCTTTTAATGACATAATTACATAAAATAGCATTTAACACCACTTAGAGTCACATAATTTACTGTGTAAAAGAGTTTTGTCACATCCTGAATTTAGTAAGGTCATAACTTTATTTAGTCATCATTAGCACTCTAATAATTCACAGTGTGGATTGTCAGAGCGTCATTTTATTTTATCGCAGTCATTGAATCACTGCACACAGGGGCACTGTGATGAGAAATACCACATGCTCTGTACCCAAGCAGTGTCACACCAACAGTCCTGGTAAAGCAGCAGCTTTCATACTGTCAAGTAATCTCTTTCACGTGACAAAGCAGGTGCAGTTTCTCCCTGCACTGATCCTGTAGACACCTGGGTCTAGTCCTGCACTCACACAGACCTCTGCACCATTCTTGCCTCTGCTGCTGTTCCTAAACCTTCTTCAGCTCTAATTATCCGTAACAAGTGAAGCCTGGGGGGGGGGCAACCCACTTTGGTCTGGTCTTGAATCAACTACAGAGTTCAGTACTGTTGCATCAGCTTGAAATTCACTTATTTGTTACACCAGTTGGAAAATTCACACATTAGAAAAAGGTGTTTCTCCTGTTGCTTTTGCACACTTAATGGCAGAAGTTCCAGGGAAATAATGAACAGGATTTGACAAAGAAAACCCTTGTTTCAATTCCTGTGTTGTCCTCTGACACAAAGCTGAGCCCAGCTCGAAGCAGAGTGAGTGATAAGGGTTGTTTGCTTTTATTCCCATGAGCAAACGAAAAGGAGTTAAACAGGCATTAACATAAACCAGAGGAAATTCACCTGAAAAGAGAACTCAGAAACAGCTCCTTTCTTTACTGCAATGCAAATCCCACTGGCCTGAATACACAGTAAGAACTCTTCTACCAGTGAGGGTCCACTAATTTTAAGCCATTTCTGAACTGTCAGAAATATTCAAAATCTTTACTGATATGAAAGAAATATTCTGATAAAAAATAACAAGGTCTGTTTTATATGACACAGACTACTTTCACTTAATATTGAAATACCACTGCAGATACCTCAGTTTACAGACAAGAGAGCCTGAGACAAACTTTTTCACTGGTTTCTCTGGCTCTGTCCATTTATTGTATAGAATCATAGAATCATAGAATGAC
>NW_010128328.1:0-39917 GCF_000699245.1 Pterocles gutturalis | reverse complement strand
CGCTGCCGGAGCCGCGGCGAGTGCGGAGTCTCTGCGCGGAACTTGGGGTGCGCGGCAGGAGCGCTGCGGAGTGCTGCGAGGCTGCCGGGCGCGATTGCGTTTCCAGCCTTTTGCAGCTGCAAAAGCGAATGATTAACTAAACCCAACAGAAATAAAACAAACTCAGGCTTGCCTAAAAGTTAGGATACCTTTTTTTCTTTTTTTTTTTCCCCCCCTTTCTTTTACAACCGTATTCCCTATGTGGAAGTCGCTTACGAACCGTGCTCGGCACACTGCATGGGAAGGAGCAGCTGGTGTTTTGGATCGAGGATTTGCTGTTGCAAAGCGGTCTAACTTCCATGCAGCGGGGCAGTCTTCACTACTCTAACCGCCTTGATGATGTGCTGAGGAGCCCATGTAGATTGACATCCTGCGCAGAGAAGGCACTGAAGGTAAGAAGGGGGCTTGGGGAAAAGAGGGGTTTTTATATTGTTTTATATCATATGTTTTGTCCAGCATCCCCCTTTCAGCAGAGCATCAGCAGTTCATCCAGAACAGTATTAATAGGCTGGAACTGATCAAGTAAAATGCAAATGTGCTCCTGTGCAAAGTACACGGAGCTGAGAAGTGACTGCAGAAGATGTATGTATTTTCAGTCTGATAACACAGCATGTTCATGATCAGTGCTCACTGCGTGGCTGGTGAGCTAACTCACAGAGCTCAGGAATGAGGAGATCTACGGGCTCGGTCTCTGATGGGCAGTTTGCATTGGATGCTACATTTTGTTGAATGTGTACCCCCCCGTTACCTCCCTAGAGCATCCCATCATCCTGTTTGATTTGGTGGTTTTTTTCCAGATATGGTGCCTAGTGTTAATGAGAGAGGGAAAGGGATGAAAAAAAAAACCAAACCAAAACCCAAACATATGGAACGTTTTATTGATGTGATCAAAATCCTGTAGTGGTGATTGCATCAAATGAGGATTGCATCAAAATGCCTAGCTGCTGTGGAGAGCCGAGAAGGGAAAAACTATGCTGGATTGTAAATGAAGTTCTTTGATTGAAGGATTTTCTTGAACCGTGAAGGGATGTCTGTAAGCTTAAAGTTGCTGTATATGTGGAGTACTGGAATGGGATAAGAACCAGATCAAGCTGAAATACATTTTAATTTACTCAAGCTCTGGATGCAGTTAGAATTGGTTAGAGGCATTGCAGTGATGGCCAATGTATTCTTGGTTTCAGCCATGGAGACCACAGAAAGGCAAGGGGAGAGCCCACAGAGAGGCAAGGAGAGAATTTCATCGTTTGGGAAAGAGAAGGATGGTTCATTTGTGACTTTTGCCATAATGGCACAAAGCTTACAGCCTGCTGGCTGCAAGGCAATCTGGAAAGCAGAGGATTTATCTCATTTTCCTTTTGCAGCCCTGGCGTAGTTGCCTGTAAGAAGTAGCTGCGAGGTGTATGTCAAGAGGCAATCAGGGACTTATTTGCCCCTCTCGGACACGGAAAGAAACTGTGAGCTTGAGAGAGATGGACTTGACTCATCTGATCCTGTCTTTCTGAGCTTGAGTTGATAATACATTTTGAGTAATTGTTGCTGCTTATCTCAATTGGCAAAGGAGGGGAGAAGATGTTCAAGTTTATTGAACAAGAGCAGAGCTGAGGACAGTAGATGTTATCAACTCACCCTTGCATTCTTTTTGTGCTAAATTTTATTCTGGCATAGAGAACTGAGCCAGAAAGAGCACCTTCTTCAAGCCTTGCTGAAAGGAAACCTAAAGGAACGAAAAGATTAAGCCAAAGATAAATGGTAACTTTTTGCTTGTCAGCAGTGGAAGTAGCATTGATCTGTCAAATTACACAGGTCAGAAAAGGTAAGATAGGAAAAAAGTTATTTGTTTATTTACTAACATTTCCATACACACAGATGAAGTTGGCATACAAATAAACATCACTGAGTAGGGAAGAACCATTTCTTAGAACCACCCAAGTTACAACTTATGTAAGCAGCAGAGAAATTACTGTAAGAATACTCAATAGTATTTATGTGTAAAAGAGATGGTTAAATCAAAATTATATAGATCATAGCAAAACAAAATATCTGGTGTTCTCAGATGTCATTTGTTTTCCCATTTCAGTTGCATACAAAACCTGAGGTAGTAGCTCCACAGTCCAGTCTCCCTCTTGCAGTGTATTTGGCATAAAGTTGAGACAGAAACACTCATTTTAAATAAAATGAAGAAAAGCAGTGTAAGTGTATTGAATTCCTCTTAAGCATTTTATTTTGGCAAAAGATGACTTTTAGTGAATTGTAAGAGATGGGTTTATGATATTCATGGCTAAACTCCAGGGAGCTTAGTGTTAGCTCAGTAGGCAGAAAGTTCTGCCTCTAAAGAGATACCTGGAAAAGATGTGTTTAAATTTCAAGCCCTATTCAGTTGAGACTGTTGGTTTCCACATTTCCAAATCATTTGTTATGCTTCTTAGGGGAATGAGGCTTAATCTGGAAAATAAAGCAAGTATTCCTAGCTCACTTTTTTATAGAAGGAGCAAGCAGGGTGCTTTAATTGTACTTGTGTATGTACAAATGTTCCAGATTTGACTCTATTTTTTATCAAATAACAGCTGAGGAAAAAATTGTCTTTGGAAACCATGTAGATCTTGGTCTGTATTTTTGCTACAGCAGAACTCTGCTTCATGGCTGCATTGTTCATCCTTGCAGCATTTCTTTAAATGTGAGCCTTGCTACAGTTAAAGGATAATTTATATTCAGTGTAGTACTGTCTGCTCAGTGGAATTGGCTTTATACATCACAGCCTCTGCGAAAAAGGAGATCAAAGATCTGAACCTGTGGTCCTATATTGCATTTGTATTCTACATGGATTTGAGTAATCTTATACTGGAGCCATTCACGCTCCCATAGTTAAGAGGATGTCAGTCTTCTCACTGGAACACCCATTTGCTTAGTAATTGAACAGCTAGTTTTAAAGATGGGCTCTAAGCTTAAGTTAAACACATTCATATAGCAAAAAAAAAAAAAAAAATATATATCCTAAGCAATGAAGTATAGTAACAATTGGCATTTTCTCATAGAGCACTGTTAAGTTGAATTTATAGAAGGCTTAGTAGAAAATAGCATGTGCCTGAAGAATTTAGAGATGAAAAGGAAAACCAGATCCTTTCAGATCTGGAAAAGCCCCTTAGGGCTCCAGGTGAGTGCTTACACCTGGGTTTTAAAGGAGCCTGTGACTGTTAAACAGGCAGTGGGACTTCTTGTAGCGGCAAACAGCACTGGCTCAAACCAAGAATCAGATCTCAGTTTAATGGTTCAGTTTGAGATTGCATTACAACTAATGCTTTTGGCATTGCTCCAGTGAGTTCTTTTGAGGGTTAAGCTACAAGAACAACAAAAACAAAACCCCTAACCTTGTATCTTAACCAGCAAAGTTATCCTTTCTGTAAGCTAAAAAGAATAATGTTGATGCAGGTGTTTAAACCATTTGGGGGATGCTGCTACCAGAGCACACTTGCAGGTGGTCCACCTGAGAAGATCCCTTGGGGTAATCCCACTGTCCAGCCGGGGACAGCCAGGGGGACTAGTGGCCAGCTTACCCCTAAACAGAGCACCCTTCCTTTTAAAGCATCCCACCGCCTGTCTCAGTTAGATAGCCATCTTCTAACAGCGAAGGAGTTGCTTCATCTGTGCAGACAAAGTAGGTGAATGCTTATAACAACACTATGCATATTTCAGGTTAGAAGTTAAAAGACTAGAATTCAAAATACATCTGGATTCACTGTATAGTACCTGTGTTGAAGTAGTAGGTTCAAGATCCAGCTTGCTGTATTCCAAGTATTTTAGATAGGATGAAATAAATGAGTTTGAATGAAATTTTTTAATTTAAATAAAAATTCATAAGGGAAATTAATAGTTTTCTGTCCCAAATACCTCTTTCTGCAATGAGATCACTGAGAGGAAATTCCTAACAGTTGTCTTTCTCCGGTGCGGTGAAGTAGCGGTGACTGTATCTTTTCTTGGGTCTTCTGAAAATTCATCCTCCCTGCAAATATACTGGCAAGTAATGTGAAGCAGGAAATTTAGGGTGGGAATGGGAATTTGATTATCCCTTAAGATCTGTGGGGAGACTCCCATTCTCATTATCCAACGGTAACGTAAGGAAAATAGGTTTCAAACAGTCTTTTTCAATTACGGTCTCTGAATTAGTGGAGTGACTTGCCAGGAAGCATAAAAGCTTCTATAGCTTCTCTTCTGCACATTTAAAAGCTCCACTGAAAGAGGAGTTTGGGCTGTCCTTAAATTTGTCTTCAAGGTGTCATCATCTCGTGAGTAAGAGTGGGAAATACATTTTGAGTGATAATAACAGTATTTACCACCTCTGGCACAAGTGAATGAAAGTTATACCTATATATTTTTAATTTTAAAAAAACTTTTTAGGAAAAAATTCTGTTTCCAAATAAGGAAAATGAATAATGTTTTCACAATTGTGCAGTAAGATTTCATATTTGAATGAAAAAAACCCCAGCAAACCCACCCGCTTGCATGGGAGGTTTCATCAAGGTCCAGGGAAAGTTAGTGTAAAAATTAGAGTACAGGTAACAAAAGACTGTGGAATTTAGTTTGGAGATACAATCAAGTCATAGTAAATTTGACAGTAAATAAGAAACCGTAAAGGGTTTTCTGTAAATGTGTCATAATTAAGCATTCTTTTTATTTGAAGTCTTTTGTCATTGCCTTTAATAAATATCCTGTTGAAAATTACTTTATCTTAGATACACTTAGAAAATACATGTTTTCCCATAGATTATGTAAGATTTAGCCTTCTTGATCCAACATGGCCTGAGCCAAAGCTTTCTGTGGTCGGTGAAAAAATTCCTGTTGGCACAGGGCCTGCAATAATTGCTTCTCACATTACATGACATACATACTTTAACTTCTGACACTTGTTTGGGACTTAAACATGGTAATGTGGTACAGGAGGCATTGCTGCAGAGGAGTTTTGCTGGCAAGGATGGCAGAACTTCAGCCTGTTTGACACCAAGAGCTTTACTAACTTTTCAGGGAAGTTCTTTTAAATGACTGTTGTTTTCCTTCATTCACGTTGTGATAGTCTCCGCAAGGATTGTGTCATTTCAAGGGAACCTCCATAACCAGATCGGCAGAGAGACAAATATGTTCTCAGAGAGACAGATGGATGTTGAAATTGTTGGAGACTTCCAAATTCAATAGTGAAATTATAAACAGAGGTGGCCCGCTGTATTTAAAACCCATCGCTGTGGGGTTTAACATGGCAGTTCACTGTGCTAAGAAATTTTCCTGCTTCATTATCCTGCCAGGGGAACATCTTGCATTGTGCACCACTTTGATTTCATATGGTTGTTTTGGGGATGATTTTCTTCCTCCGAGCTGGTCCAGAAATAAGATGTCACTGCTGATGCAGTCTGTTCGTATATCAATGTTTAGCTGTTACATCCTTAAGGACATAGTTTTATTATTTTCGTAAGAATTTAATTAGTAACTATGTGTGCTTTATGCTGTCTACTGAAGTAGCAGGAAATACATGCTAAAGGGAAAAAAATCCAAGTAAAATTTTGGAATGCTTTAGGCACAGTGTATTTCACTTAACCAGCTACTTACACCATCATCGTTACCGCTCTGTGCTCACTTGTAAAATAAATAGGTGTATATGTATGCATAGCTCTGACCTTGTTCTGGGATCACATCCGTGGGTGCACTAAAGCCACATCAGTCTTGTTTCCAGCTTTAGTCCCTGGCACATAAGATACATACGTGCCCACCAAAAGTAAAGTGAAAACTGCAGGTTCCATTAAGTGCAGCATAGGGAACAGTTATAAAGTCAACTGCCTGCCTCTAGCCTGTAACTCAGATTTCATTAGAGGATCACATTTTTTGTTAATCCTCCTGAGAAAGGAAGTTTCATGACTTTGGGGAGGAACTGAGTTTTATCTCTGCTAATGGAAGTCATGGTTTAAACCCATGTTTAGTTATTTATGCAGGTTTTGTGATTGCTTTTGTAATTATAAAAATATGTATCTTCCTGTGTTTTGACAAACAAGTATGAAACTGTGTGTCCTGACAGGCACATGGTTACCTGGATCTTTGGTTTTCCTTCGTAGTTTATGATACAAGACCTCGACTTGCCTTGTCCATGTTAATAGCCGAAGAGTGTGCCACAGCATCCCCTAAAGAAAAGTGCAGAGGAACTCCAGTGCTTTGAAACTTCATTAAATGGTGACTTAAGAGGAACTGTAATATACATATATAACCCTGGACTCAAATAACTTGGGACCTCACTGTAGTAGTTTGTTCAGATTACAGTTGCTGCCAGTAATTTATAAATATATGCAAGAAATCAGGCATGAAACTACAGCTAACATTAAATGGAGTGATGGCTTTACTTTGTCAGTCATTTAATTGACCCTTGGAAAATGTAGGTGGCAATGTATTGTAAATTAAGATCTAGAATACAAGGCAACACAGTAATAATTTTTTGGGTGAAAATTGGGAATGAAATGCATAACATTCATTTCCTGTTCATCTGCCCAGCTTGTCTGCATGGGAGACTTTACCAGAACGAATGGATTCCAGCTAAGGGTTCCATTATGGTTTCCTGTAATCAGGACTCTACAGCAGATCAGTTAAGTGCTTGTCAGACAAGAGTATGTTCATGCCTAATTATCAGAGAACTCTTTTTAAAATTCATGTTTGGGAGATCTGTAATGTTATGACTTATTAAAGAAAAGTGGATATGAAGTTAGTTTGTTATACTTTTATAGGATGACTGAGAATGGTCTTTTCCTCTGGCCAAAAAGCAGCTAAAGTAGCAGGTATCACTACTTTATCTTCTACGATTTCATCATAAACTTGAGGAAAAAAATCACCTGTGTGTGCGTGGGTAATTGTTTATGGCATTAGTTAAATCTGAGGAACGAAAGTTATAGAACAGTCCCTAGATACTGGAAAATAAATGTATTTTAACGGTATATGCTCAATCTGGAATAATGATGACTACAAAAATGGCACTATTGTAACATTTTTTGTATTCACAGATTCTTCCCCCACCCTCTTGTTTTTCATACATAAGCTCCTTAAAAAACCAATACATCCAGGAGAACACTGTGAACCATGCTTTCTTAACAAAAAGAGTATCTGTAAAATGCCTCTTCAAAAGGCTACAGAATTCTGGGCCATCAGTTATATTTATTTATTTTTGACAATATGTTCAGTCAAATATCACTTAGTTTATGTCTTTCAGAGTTTAGCTTTATCTACATATACAAAGAAAGCTATTTTCAAGAACTGCTCTCAAAGTACCCTAGAGCATAATCCAAAGTATGATTGAGATGAGTTCACAGAACGTTAACTCAAGGTGTTTCAAGCTACAAAGGGGGTGAAAAGAGACATTTGGCACATTGGGCAAAAAAATATTGACCACCTTGAAAAACGTGAATGTGAATTGGAAAGCAAAGCCATTGATAGTCTGTGTCAACAAAATGTATCACTGGTGTGTGTGGTCAGCAACTGTTTGTTTCTGAACTGAGGAATAAGGCTAGGATTAGCTTTAGGATGAGAAATGAACCAGCAATATCTTCTGGCTGCAGTACTGCGTCAGTACCGAGCCGTGAGCATCACTGAACAGTCTGAAGCTTGTGTACTAAAGGAGGAGAGATTCTTGGTGACTACATGCCAGTGACTCTCTAAAGAGTTTGGGTGTTGCCTGTGTCACTTTTGAATGTTTTAGTGAAAGCCCTTAAAAATTCCTGCTTTCTTCTCCTATCCCTGAAAACAAAGAAAATGGAATTTACGTAGTGCCCACTCTTTCTCACTTTTTAAATTTGACTGAATTGTTTATTAGAGCATAATATACAGTGGAAGGATAGTTTCCAGTAGGAATAGAACTGTCATTTTAACATGTAGGTGAAATGTTGTCAATAACCCCTGTCTCCTTTTTACAACAATGAGGAAACAAGTACAAAATTATAACAGAGAATTTATGTTCCTCTCCAATGATAAAGAAACTCAGTTTCTTTACGTTCTTTGAAAACAATGTGTCTTTGAATTAACTTTGTTAATTGAAGTTGAAAAGCAGTAAACTAATTATTTTTATAATGCAACCGAGGCAGGATTAATATTTTCAAAAGGACGTTCATAGTTTGGGTGTACAAGTCCCATTTTCAAAGTGAGCTGGACTCTGAAAGAGCCTAAAGCTTGTCTGCTTTCAGAAATCTTTTAAGTGTTTTTGAAAATAGTCCCATTTCTGTTAAAGACTGGTTATAGTAACAGTTTGTACCTCATCCATGTTTTCTTACATTTCTTTGAATATAAGGGACATTAAAACTAGTCATATCCTATATGCAAAATATGGTGGAACTCCAGGGTGATTATCAAAAACCTAAAAACAAACTATGAACTTAGGGTAAAAACTTGAAGTTTTTACCAGAGTTGCATAAAATAAACTTTTACATGAATGATTATGTCCTTTCTATCAATTTTATTTTATTCAAGCAGATTTTAAATAGAGAGGAAGAGGAGGAGCATAAGGATTAGAAAAGCTGTCAGAGAAATTACTCTGTTATAATAAGGCTCAACAGTATCATGATGTGGGTTGACTTTGGGGCTTACCACTTCCTATTTAACGTTCTGTATTTTGTGGCTCATTAGGCAGGTATGGTTAAGCATCAACCAGCCTGTCTAGTTAATTAACTGTTACTGAGTTGAACCTTCAGCACTGGAAAAAGACCTGGTTATATTTTAAGACAATCACACTGACCATGAATTCCAGTCAGAAGAAGAGATCCTTTTTACTTGGTGTTCATCTAAACTTTAAAATCAAGTCAGACAAACTGGATGATTTGTTCAGTAGTTGCTTTCTTTAGGTATTTTTCTATCTTTCTAACTTAAAGTAGATATTTAGACATTATTTTAAATATTTATATTTAGATTTTTTAAATCTTCCTAACTTAGAGTAAGTTTCAGGTTTTGGTTATGGTTTAACATCAATGGGAAAATATAAAAACCCAGAATATTTTCATGTTAAGTTTGATGAAAGCTTAATCTGGCTTCATGTCCCATTTGTTATGAGTTGCCTTAGTGTCAATTTTGTATTTTCGTTGTAATGCACTTACCAAAATTGAGTATTTAAAAATAATGTTTGAATCAAAAATAGTGCAACATCAGTGTGCAAAAGATGGGTACAGTCTCAGTTCCTTAGATGTAATTCATGTTGGCAGGTACGGTACTTCTAGTTTTTACTCTATTATAAACACAAAAAAAGCTTGAAAGAAATCATTGGAAAAAGGTTTAAAGTAAGTGATTTAGATGAGGCTGGCAGGTGGTATAGCATGGCTGCTGCAAGATTAACTAAATTCTGAAAATTCCGTCACTTCAGCATGTTGGATCTATGTCTTGATTTAGTCATTGCTAGAGGAAAAGTCATCACTTTGCTGAACTGCGAGACAGTGGTTGATGGAGATATTAACCCACCAAGAGAAACTACCTTCTGAAAAATGCTTCAGTGATTAAAGTGATAACTTGGTCAGGGCATCTCTTTAACTGCTGTACATGTGGTTACGTGTATATATAATAAATATGTAACACTGTGACATTGCAAATACCTCTGCTGGGGAAAACAGATAAAGTGTAGGCAACCTCAACGGGACAGTGAAGTTGAAATGATGACATTCCAAAATACTCTTGGAAACAGCTTCATAAGTTACTATGGTAGTAAAGTACCTGTTGATGGGCCTCACCAAAGTTAGATGTGCTCAGATATTTCTTAGTTTGATTGCGGAGGGAATTACCATTTTTAATAGACTATTTAGTGATCCATACAAACAGATCGAGGATGGCATCCATCATTTAGTGAACCACAGTTATGTCAGATTTTCCTCCTTTCCTTTTCATACATACAGCTTTGACTGGTGTAGTTCTTACAGCCTCAGCCATAACTGTTTTGGAAGGAGAAACAGGTCAAATCCTTTGTGGGCTGGCAACAGCTAATTTCTTTCTCAGATTCTGGAGATCCTGCTCAGTTTTATGAGGGACACTATAAATGGGAGCCCTGGCTGTAGTTACATATGTCTGCCAATATGAAGAGCTGCCTGATGTCTTTGACATCAGTGTGATTTTAGGCTGGCTTATGCACGCTTATTTGTACTAGACCCTTTGCCATTATCTGTTTTCCCAAACCTAAACTGTGTATTCATCTGAGTTTCCTAGTGATAAAAAGTGTAAATTATTTGAAGCTGCAAGGACATAAGATAATCTTGGTAGTAAACCAAAAGAAATACTTGAAGCAGTTTCTCCTTTTTGCATATGACAAAAATGTTCACTTAATATTCAGAAGAAACCTTGGAAAATTTCCAAGATAGACCTAAGGCCCTAAGCAACGTAGTGTAGCTTGGGAGCTTTAAGTAGGTTTGGCTAGACAGCATCTCCAGAGGTGTCTTCCAATCTGAACTTCTCTGTTGCTCTATGAAAAAGACATTGCCTCTCCTATACAGGTCATACCTTTTCGCTTTCTCTTGATTGTGATTGTTTTGCTCAAATTCAGGAGCTTGCTATGTCCTTGTTGTTCAAGGAGCAGTGAAGAAGTGAAGAACACGAAGAGGAACCTGCTAGGGAACAGAAGAGAGAGCTGTTATTTTTGTCCTTGGGTTTGGATCTGGACATTGTTTGCTATTCCTGTCTCCAAGTGTGCTGTTTGGTGTAATTTTCGCAGGCCTTATTGAACTGACTTTTTATAGACAGGCTGCCACTTACACGAGTCGTCTATTCACTGTCTTTCTATAGTGCTGTTCTGAATACAGTTTAAAGTGCTGCTTTTGATCTATGAAATACTTTTTAGTTTCATTTCTCTTTCTGAGGAAGACCTGCTGTATGTTTTTGTTCTTCTGTAAAAACCAATTGGAAGGCAGAAGCCTCAGCTTTATAAACTGAGTGAGACCAAGAAAACCCCAAACTGATTCTTTTCCCTTAGTCCTGCAAGACCCAAGGCAGGTGACATTCAGAGCTGTAAGACAAACCTGTTAATTCAGTTTTTCCTGCGGGGTTTCTTGAGTGGACACATTAGGTGGAGTGTAATTTTGTTTGTATTTGTGAAGAGTGTTCTGCTGATGCTTCATGATGATGGTTTAATGCTCTTTAGTACAAGAGTGTGTGGAGGTTGACTGACAGGTTCACTACAAAAATGCAAGAAGTGCAGTTTCTAGAGAGGGACTTAACAATGTATGGACTGTGTGGATAAGAGAATAAGATAAGGCTGAGAATAGACAATTGTTTCATTTCTTTGTTTCAGGTACTTTCACTTATTTCCCATGCTGTCTATATAACATGATGTCATTGGCATGTTTTTTAAATGTCTAAAAGGACCATAATACTGCATATGGTAAATATAACTGAAATTTAGGTTAAAAATTACTTCCACGGGTTTGTGTTGGTTTATTTGGGCCCATTTTAACTGAAGGCTCAGCAGCATCCTTGACTCTTGCTGGACCATTTCATGATCCATTTTGGTTTTGCTGTCTGAACAAGAACACTTGCTTTCCCCTGGAAAATACTTAGGTGTTGCTAAAATATTTCAGCACATCTCCACTGTCTGCAGTTTGTTTGTAGTTGTTTGGTCATTAAACATAGTTGTTCCACAATGATGGACTTTTTCCTTCAGATTACATCAAGGCAAGCTCCTTATCCTAATTATTTGTTTATCTTAATGAATACATGTAAAAGGCTGTAGTGTATTTGTACCATTAGACACTCTCAGTCTGATATTTTCAGAACCCTGCAGATGTGGATTGTAAATAAAAGGAAAGAGTAGATGGTGTACAGGGAAATGTTTGGGAGGCCAAGAAGCTAAATCAAAGTTTCCCTGAGTTCCAGGAGGCACCCTGCGTAGGGACTGTTTTTCCATCACTAGGAAATTTTATAATAAGGTGCTGATCTACAGTATGTTGTAGAATTTCCTAATGTGCAGAATATTCTACAGGAAAAGTACATGCCATAGAAAGAGATCTGCAACAATCACTCTATGCTTGTTGGCAAGTATTTTAGACATGGGGCTTAGGCTTGCTTTGAGATGATCAGCCCTGGTGGTGCTGAATACAAAAATGTCAATATAATTAGTCATCTCCAGGAAAAAATAATTTTTGCCATTTTTTTTTCACTGTGTGGAGGAGAGGATGAACCAGTTTTCAGTTTATCATTTAGGTTTTCTATTTTTGCCATCAACTGGGAACATATACCCATGACTTCTTTTCCATCTTGTATTTAGCGATGGGCTATTTTATAAGACAAATCTTAAAAGAAATGCCTTGATGAACCACTGTGAACTGGTGATAACTCAGGCAGAGCTGTGCCTTGACTGATGATCAGGAATAGGACACAGAACCATACATGAGCAGCTTTGGATATAAAGCGAACTGCCCACACTTATTCCAATGCTAATCCAGGCTGTCTCTATTAAGTTATTACAACTGTTCATTGTAGAAACTTCACGTTCAATGGTCTGAATAAGGCACATATATATGAACAGATTCTGTCTGGTTCTGCGTTGGTGCAACTAAAAGAAAAGTGTTATGCCCATATAAGACAGTATCCACAAACTCAGAACCCAGCAGTTGTTCTGATCCTTCCCTTGTTTGAATCACCATAAAGAATCCTCAGCAGATGCATCATTGCACTATAGGCAAGACAGTGTCATTTAAATGTATCGTTACCATCATAGATAATCTGTATGGGCTGTGTAACCATGGGGAGATCACAGATTTTCAATCTCCCATGGAATGTGCTCATTATTAGAAGGTATTACCAGAGTATTGTTTGTTGTAAGAGAAGAAAATCCTGTTTGAGTTTTTCATGAATCTCTTGAGAGATTCATCAGATTTACAGGTTAAAAAAGCTGTAAACATTCTACTGGGAGAAGTCATTAAAGAGAAGATGAATGTGAGTTATCTGTACATTTCTTATGAAACAGAAATCCTGAAGATGATTTACAAACCAAAAAGCTGTTTCTCTAGAAATGGTCTGTACTGCTGCATTATGTAATGAAATACAATGTGAGATTAAAAGTAAGTCTGTTTGCAAGACAAGATGCAGTATCACTGTTTTGTTTGGAGAATTCTATAGGTAAACCGGCATTGATCTGAATTTGAAGGGGAGAAGCCTGAGAAGAATATTTCCTTTATTTCTAGATTAGAAAAAGCATTAGAGTGGAAGAAAAAAATCTTTACTGCATAGTTAATCAACTTGGAGGGCCTTATGTTGAAAATCTGATTTTCTAAATTAAATAAAAATAAATTAATAAAAAGTCTGTAGATTAAATAAATAAATTCTAAAAAAACCCACCCCAGCTCAATCCTCTGGCGAGTTACTTTTTTGGTAAATCAAAAAGTGACAGCACAGGACTGCTAAAAGGCTTGCCTTTCCACGAGGCATTTCATACCCTTGATTACTCACTGAAGCTTGACTGAACCAGCAGCATGCTACTAAAAACTCATGTGATGAAACAGTTTGTTTAATCCTTGTGTTTTTTTCTACAGATGCAGTGAAAGGAACAGTTTTGAATATACTGCTAACAGCTAAAATGCAGATAAATATTTCTCAACTAATTAATCAAAAATTGTTGCTTCAAACTTTTGGTCATCTAAGATTCCCCTGAACATTTTCTTGTAGTTAATATCTCCTGCTTCTCCAGAAAGCTCTAGATCCACCATGAAGAAGACAGTTTGTTTGTAGTTTGGGTGAATTTTGGCATTAGTTTTGTTTTGTTGGTGTAACTCTTCAATGAATTATAAATGTACTGAAAACTTGGATAACAACAAAACATGAACTGTGTCCTAACTGCATCTGTCGAACACAACAACAGTAGTTTTGCATTCATTCAGCTTTCCAAGAGGTCACACCCTTTGCAAATAAGATGCATACCAAACTGCTGTATTCACAGCGCCTCATCATTATGAATAGTGTGTATTTCAGCTGACACTGCCACTCACAACATGATTTTACCAGTTCAGTACATGACCACGAATCCAGTCTTATTGTCATAGTGGAAATAGTCAGGACTCCAAAATAAAAGCACCATGATACCAAGAGGATTGATACTTCTACTGAATTTTCTTAATATATTGTAAATATTACCTGCCACTGAGTATTTTCTTCAAGATACATGTGTCTTTCTTATGTATATGCATGGACACGCTGTTGTCCTAAAAGTCGTAACTCATGTCCTTGGTCTGAGCTGAACACTGGGCTTACAGGTTTTGAGCAAGCTTCTCAATAAAGCAGTCCCAGTAAAATTCATCTCTGACCTGAAATACCCACGTGCAGAATCCTCTTGAGCAGCCTTCAGTCATGGCAGTTTTAGCAGTGGGACTGACAAGGAAGGTAAATCATGACAAGAATAAGGACATCCAAGTCTGCTCTAGCGTAAGACTGAAATATCACAACATGTAAAGGAATTTGCTCGTTCATGTAGAATCATTTTTGTCATGTAGCCTGTTGGTGGAAGATTAATGGAAGGGTCTAGTGACAGGTTCTCTAGTGGCATTGTGTTTGGGTATGTTGTAAATATTAGTGTTGGAACACGTTAGATCTGATGTTCTTCACATCTCCTTTTTACATGAGTTCACATTTGGACTGTCACTTCTCTAGACGACTGGAAAGCATTTTGACAATTTCCATGTCTGCACTATCCGGTACTACCTCTCTGTGCCTGTTTGCCTCCCACTGACTCCTGCTTTTCTACAGACACAGGCCCTGAAAGGAGCATTTCTTGTTATGAAAGCAATCAGTTCCAAAAGATGATGTGGAATCCTGTGCCTATTTCTTTCACAAAGGCTTGCAAGATTTCAGGAAGAATGCCAGCTAGTGCACAGACAGTTTGGCTCTCAGAGCCCGGTGTTAAGGTTAACAAGTTGCAAATAGCTGCATGTTGCCATTATCTCAAAACCCTGCTGCTTTCAGGACATGATGAGGACTCTAATAAGAATGTTGTTCATTGCTTGTTTGGTTTTTTTCCTTCTTTTGCACAGCACTTACTGAGGAGTAAGATTTATAAGTTGGATGGCCTGTGATGAGGTCTTCATGTAATTCTTTCATCTTACTGACCAGCATGTTACTGATAGAACTCCAACAAATAGATCACTGACATGAGGGGAAAACAACAAACCCAAACCTGCCACTGGTTTTTTGAAGAACTGTTTATAGGAAGGAATATGTAATTTTGGATTTTTTTTCCTACAAAAATCAATTCAGTGTTAAGAGAGCTGAATTTACAGTATCTAGTGTAAACATTCATACATGTATTAGACTTTTTTTACAGCTATATAAATGTGTACATCTTGACTGATGTCTGTTGAGCTGTGCTGATTTACAAAATACATGGATTATATCTATCGCATGTCACTCAAAGTTACAGTATCTCTGGTTTTCAGACATATATAAAAATTCAGCTTAGTGTACTTAATGAAAAAAATTTTCAGTGTTTAAGAGCTGCTTATTTTGCTTTTGAGAATGTCTATGTATTAACTTCTGTATGTATTGCTCAGTGAAGTGGCCAACTTTGGAAGAAGGTTGGTAAATGAATCCTTAGTATATTTTTGTCCCGAAAAAATCAGAATGAACTTGACACTGATCCAGGAAAAGTCAGTGTATTGAAATTTGGAATGCTATGTGATTATTACTTTCCAAAAGAAAGCACCAACATTAGGAAACATCAGACTCATATACTGGGAAAGAACTGAAGCTTGATGTCATTCTCGTATTAGTCTTTTCTGATTGAAAATGCAGACAAACATAATATGATTTGATTTGAAGAACAGTGAACATGTCCCAAGTAGACATAAAATACACCAGTAGTATCGGTGACAGCACCACTCAAACAGACCACCTACCCAGGAGCAACAAAATTCTGAGGAGAATTTCGTCCCAGGACTTTCTGATTTATCAGAATAAGAAAAAGAAAACAAACTGGACAAACCTCACTGCATTAACTTTGTGTGTCAGGAGCTGATGATCATTCATTCATTAATTTTTGCTCATTTTATTTTGGGCAAGGAGGAGAGCTGGAGGAGGTGACATTGTGTTACCTAGGAGCACTGTGTTATGTCTAAGATACATCAGACCCTGCCTTAAGCCTGATACATTTACAATGGGGCTGAAAAGAACCAATGATGTGGGAAAGAATTAGGGCAGAGTCCTAGGGGAAAATTTCACAGACGTGAGGACATGGCTGCAGAACTGCATGGTTGGAACACCAAAGTACTGAGATGAATATGCTGCAATACAAAGGCAAAGTGCCAGGACGAGGGAAAGCGTTCAAAGAAACGATGGCATTGGAGCCTCACAATAAACAGAAGCTTTGAGGCAAGACACTGAGGTACTGAGTAAAATATCAAAAAGCCTGAGATGTTTTGCCAAGCTAGCAAAGAACAAGAACCAAGGCGAAACATTAAATTCTCATGGAGAAGCACCCAAGTGCTGAAGGAAAATGCTAAAATGTTCAGAAAAAAATGATGGTTCTAATGCAGAGTGCTTAACAGGCAAAAGCAACAGTGTGGAGTTGAATAGCTTCAAACTGAATGGCTGAGCAGAGGAACCATGGAAGTCCTCAAATCAGTTCTTTTCTTTGAAACTACATTTTTGGGGAAGCTGATGCTATGATTCAGTCTGATTCTGATTGATGGTCTGCTTATGGCAACATCAGAGGATTTATTGGTGTTTGGAGACAAATGGGATACTTTTCCCAAAGCAGAAGATAGCAGTAGTTACTCTTAACACAGAAGACTACTGGGGTTTCACTAGTGAGGCAAGTTATGCATTTCTGCACCCCTCACAGTATTTGCTGTGTTTAAAATTCAAAGAGGGAAATTATTTTGGTAAAAATTCTCCTTGGGAGGTTTAAAGTCTATGAAATCCTAGCCAATGACACCAACATGCCTTGAGATCAAAGGTTTGTTTAACAGCTATATGACATAGTTGCAATTTTAGAGGATATGAATCCTACTGTTAAAGATCTTCAGGAAAGGTTACCTGAACTTAACACTTTGTTTATGTAAAGGGAGTGCATGGTAATTCCATAAAAGGGACTTGTTTTTAATATAGTAGAAGTGTACAGTTTCTTCAATATTCAGAATTCAGTATTCTTCCATATTCATAATATTCACTGACTATTCACTGAATATTCATGTATTTTTTGTCTGTATGTCTTTATTTTAAAAGTAGCAAGGGGACTACAAGATAAATGGTGTCCCGTCACTGTTGTGGAAATTTGCTGAACGGAAATGAGACGCAAGCTTTAGCAGAACAGAAGACACTGCTCTTCCAGCTTGTTTTCAGGCAAAATGTCATGAAACTGTAGAAAGGGAGAGATGGGTGTAAAATTCAGGAGACTCAATCCTATGTAAACTTGTCTCAATCTAATAATAGTTGAAGAACCAGTGATGACAATTTGTGTGTGAAATTGTATATGAAAAATAAAGCACATTTGTCATGGTTCAGTGCACCTAGAAAGAGATTATTGTATATACTGTATACATGTTGTTGTCCACAGAGTTGGTAAAATGTCGTTTAACTCAGTGCATTTATTTTCTTTAGAAATTGCTCTCTTCCCAGTTGTACAAACTATCACTTTATGTAGGGACTGACTCGGACTGCCAGCGATACTTTTTTGATAGTTGCAGAGCTTTTCCATAAAGATAAGATTTTTAGTATGATGTTAAGAGACAGTTAATCTTTTTTCTTTTTCTTTAGTTTAAGGGTTTTTACAGTTCTGATGAGTGTGTCAGTTACCAGTATGACATAAATACCACCTGATAAGACCAGCGTTGTTCCACTCGTCCTTCATCTGTTTGTTCAGATAGCAAATGACACGGACTTCCAGAGCATACTGTACCTTGTGTTCTGTGCTGGTTCGGACAGATTGATTGCAACAGAACATAGATGCGTACATTTTGCTCCTGGATTCAATAGGAAATATGGAAAATATATTTTGATTACTATCTTCCATAATGTCCTCTTCATGGAATAAGAGGAGTGATGCCTAGTGCAAGGTTTTAAAATGTTCAGAGGCTAAATCACACAGATGTGTACGGAAGGACCCCTCAGCCTGGAAAAGAATGATCTTGGGGCAGCCAGAATTTTCCCTTTACCCTTCAAATGTTTGCAGCATTGGTCTGTAGCACTGAACATATCGTAACTCCATAGGTACTGGAAATTTGTGTGAGAATTACTGGAGATTCAGAACAAAAATTGTACATGATCCAAGTCTCTCTTGGGCATATACAGCATGCTGAAAACTTGGGAAGAGTGTATATTATGTAACCAGGCTCAGCTTCACAACTGATGTAGAAAAAATGACCTTTTGCTTCCCAGAATGAGCTCTGGGTAGAGAAATTGTGTCTTGATCAAATGCAGCAGCTGTTGCAGTTTATATACAAGTGTGATGCAAATCAAGTCTCCATTTCTGCTCTGTTCCATTCTGCCCAAAGAGGGAACCGTTGCTGGTTGGGGTTTTTTTTCCAGAGAACTGGCCTGTAGTTTGACTCCAGTAATTACAAATGATTAAAAAAAAAAAACCCAAACAAAACAAGTTCTGGCATATCATAATGACACATATAAACAATTTAAAAATACTTAAGTGATGAATCTGTGTTGTAACAGCCAGCTGCAGAGTACTTATAACTGGAGTATGTTAAACCATTTAAATATTCCAAACATTATGTACAACAGATCTTCTACTAATTCATTATGAAAACAGCAATTTCATTTAATCATTTATTAGCTATTTATAAGGTGTCTGCATATTAAGTGTGCATACAGATTGTTGTTCAACCTGGCGACTAGTATAATGATTGCATGAATGTCACCCACGTGTAATCACTAACAGTTTTTTTGTGATCATTGTCCTCAGCTACTGGTTACCAGCATGACTGTATGGTTCTGCAACATGAATCTTTGACCCGCTAAGAGGGGGAAAAAAACCCAACAAATTGCTCAAAACAGTGCTCAAATTATATGAAAGTCATTCATTACTCATTTCTATTCACTTCTGGAATGTGTATTTACCGCTCTCATAATGAAGACAGTGAAGCAGGCTGCCCAGAAAGACTGTAAACTCACTGTCCTTAGTGGTTTGCAAGATCCAACTGGCCAAAGCCTGAAGCAATCTGGTCTGAATTCCGCACTGACACATATCTGCACAGGAGATTGGACTGCAGCCCTTTCCAGGGCTCTTCCAACGCGAACGATTCAGTGACTTCAGAGGAAGTCACAGTGGGGAACTCAGCAGAACGCTATTAGTTATGTGGTATGTTTGCAAGGTTGTTAAACTTAATTTTATTGTGTAATACAATGCTGGACTGTGATTAAAAAGGAAACAAATCCAGAGGAAGCCAATTGTGCAATGCTCTGTCATTCTACATTGGTGTATCATAATCATTGGTATTTTTACCACCCTGCTGCAGTGCTTTGGCTTTTTATAGGAATGACACGTGAGCTGCAGATTCCCTGTTGTGATAATGAGCTGCTTTGCTGGGTCTCACTGTACAGTAGGTGTAGGGTGCCATAGGATGCAACTCTTATTAGCAGTATGCTGTTTGCTATGTATCTCGCATACGGATCTGAATCATCTTACTTATATGATGATTAAAGCTTTGAGAACCTTAATCAAGAATTTGCCAACAAAGTTAAAAATATCCAAGGATTTAGGCTACCAAATTCTAGAGCATGACTCCTATCTATGTCCTATAAATATTTACTGTTTTGGAAATAATAGTGTATATCTTTCACAAATGGCAAAGATCTTAGCTTGAGCTCTAAATAGCTTTACAACCCAATGTAAAATGCTAATACTAACAATAAATGTAAAAATGTGCAAACTGAACATAGAGCCATCTTGCTAAAATGCAGCTGATTGGGTTCTCTTCCATGTGTGGTCCTGTGCTTTTCTGCTTCCTGCACAAACCAGGATGTACACCGAATTATGTGTAGATTGACTATGACTCCTAAAATTCTTAGAGACTGTTAAAGCTTTTACTAATGGGATTATTTATCACATCTAGTGTTACTCTTAAAATTATTATGTCAAGGCTGGAAGAGACAATCTCGAACCTCCCTACTGCAAACACCTCACTACATAGTCCTTTTCGTATATGTACTTATAGACTATTTACATTGTACAAAGAGTGGGAAAGGGATAAGATTTTGTTACAAATAATAATTTTCTCACACACCTCAGAACTTCCATTGTTTATTTCCCCTTCCCAAGTAGATAAATATAAAAATTCCTCTTGCCAGCAAAGAATTGATAAACTACTGAAGATTTCAAAACTCCGGTAGGTTCCTGCAGTGATACATGGCTTTGTTCTCTCAATTTTAAACTCTTAGGTGCAAATACTCAGTGCTCAGGTGTTTGAGGTTAGCTGCACTATGCAGTTCTTGTGAGGTGAACAGATTCTCACAGGCAGTGAAAATGTGAATTATTCACAGAGAGGTCTGGTACCGTTTGTGATGCTATATGCAAGCGCACCTGCGTTAGCTTCACTCTGTTTAATGCCTATATTGTTGCCATTTTAGTTAAAACTGAGTCCACACTTTGTGGCAAATGTCCATATTCATGGATTCCAACTGTCCTTGTCAGATCTATAGATACATACCTACACATACACGAGAGAGATTTAGTTTCCAAACCAATTTTATTTTCAATTGTGAGAGCGAAATTTCCCTCTCTAGGCACTTCAAACTGAAAGTTTGTTTAAAAGAAAGAAAACAATGAAAGTCAGCAATTGATAAAATTGAGAGATAAGGAAAACTGTTGAAAAGGCAGAATCTTAACTCACACCTCAGTACCTGTGGGCATTCAGCAACGTGGCACAATATGGCACTCAATCAGAATGAATATTGTTTAAGCAACAGTGACTGAGCATAAAGTATCTCAGGGATTAGTGACAGACTGACAGAAACTGCTAGCTTGCAGTCATTAGGAAAACTCATCTGGCTATTAATTGTCAGGAATACCTGCAATGAAGTCTTCATTGCTATTATAACTTGAAATTCATGCAGAAAATGGTATAGATTCTTTTTGCATAACATTCATTTGCTGTTTAACCATTTTTTCAGTGTTTGTTCCTATCACCTAAATATGTTCCCAAAAAGAGAAATGAGGAAGTTTCCATTATCCAAATTTATCCAGAATTATCTACAAGGGCTTGTATAAAGTACTGCTTTTGCTGCTGCTGCCTAGAAGAAACATGAGAGTTACAGGCATCAGTAACTGATCTACCCCAAAACCAGCATAAAACCAACAAGAAGTCAGCAGTGGTAATACCAAGCAGACAAAGGACAACAAATAAATTAAAAAAAAAAGAGTTCATAAAAATATTTCTATATCAACTTGCCTGGCACCCCAAAAAGAGCTTTCCTGGAGAAGTAATATCATTTTTCCACACATACATTTTATTACTCTGAAAATAAAGTTTGATATAAACACATATAATCTGCTTTTTCTTCCATTTATGCTCTTTTAAATGAAATTACATCCTGATGAAATATGGAATTAAACTGTCTTTAATGTTAGTTTATGTAACATTAACTTCCAGAAGCCCATTACCTGAAGTTTAGAATGAACTGTTCCTTGAATGTATGACTGCAGTGAATTGTAATACTCTGTTGTGAAAATTATGTAAGGAAAAACAGAATACTGAGCAGTGAGTACTGAGATGATACAAGGGGAGTATGTGACAGACCATTTCTAAGCAGTAGAATTGGCAACCAGTGTGTGATCCGGTTTCAGTAAGCAAGGAAGCCAAGAAGCATACTTATGATCATGTATTCTTTACAAAGCAAATCAAAGAGAAGAGAAATCACATTTATTAGTTTAACAGACCCTGGAAAGCTCTTACTTCCCTAGTGCCACCTGATTCTGTGTTATCATGTGAATATCCTTTTATATGGCACTAACAAAGTAATCTCTCTAAATTCCTTTTCAATTTATGCTTACCCATGCTGATTTGCATGCACGTAGAAAAAGAAATGAGAAACACTTAAACCAAAAATCTATATTCTTACAATTTGATATTCATGCACATTTTTATGCATGGAATTTCCATTAACATTACTGGAAGATTTACCTACAAATCTTCCATCCTGGAAGAGTGACTGAATTCCCAGAGTTTTATGAGAAACAAGAATCCTGTATCTTATTTTTCCATTGTCAGTTAATGCTAATGACAGGCATGTGCAACTGCACTCTTGTACATTAAAACTGACCAAAAGATTTGTATGAAGCTGGTTTGAAAGCTAGAGTTGGATAAGAATCCATGAGTTATTCATGTCTCAGAGGAAATACTTTTTGATTTGACTTATGCTTTGGCTGCTGAATAATTTTAACGTTATTTTTCTGCAGCAAAAACACATTTAATAAGAATGTGAATACATGTGAATGTGCGTAAAGTAGATTAATCGCATGAGTATCAACTACAATTAGTATCATATTTCCTATATAAAATGTAACCATTTAGATAACAAGACTTTGTTTTTTTTAAGGCTGCTCTTCAATTTAAGGAGTTATACCTTCTGTCAGAACTATCACTTAATCTGAATATGGTCTCAGTTGCATAAGTGCGATGCAGCAAAAATTCCCATTTCTGTTTAAATTTAAATACACTGCAACTTCAACCCACCCAACTGCAAAATGTCCCAGAACCTCACTTCATTTTCTGTTTCTAGGGTAGCAGCACAGAAAAATTTTATTTCAAATGTCATCCCTGCTCTCTAACTTGTGGCAAACATTTGGTGCCTCATTTTGCCAGATACATTATACCAGAAGACTTGAATTAATAGAGGCACCTTAGTGTGGTGGTGATGAAAGGCCCAAAGAAAGATCTGCTTATTTAGCCTGAGCTGCTATACAGTAATATACTGTGCACTATACACTGTGCAGCTGCTTACATCTATATGGTGAATTCAAGCAAGCGTAGAAAGACTACAACTGGAAGAATACAGAGAAACAGTTATTGAGAATGCAATACTGGAGCATGAATGGCTGTATTTTTTATCTGGGAGAATTAGAAGAATCTTTGTTGTTCTCTGCATGTTCTTCTCTTTTCTAAGTTTTCAATCCTGTGGAGTCACTGTAAACATTTCTTTAGGAACCACAAAAAACAGTAAATAAGGAGGAAAGAAATGTTTCTAAAATATTCAGGTTTTTGGCTTAGACAAATTCTATAACCTGTATTTTATTTTAAAATTATTTAGATTATTTTTATTTATTTCTCATAGTAATGACTCTCATCATAGCAAATTCTCTCTCTGGCATAAATAATACTGGAATAAAGTAAATGTTTGCAAATGAAAGTTATTTCATGCTTAGAAGTTATATTACAGAGAATTGAAAAGTTCTCATCAGAATTGATTGCTGAAGGTCATGTACAAACATGAATACATGATTCTGGCCTGAAGAATCTAGGAATATGAAGTGAATGCAATAAGTAACTTTATTCCTGAATAACAGGTATGAAGTGAAAATAGATATGTGCTTCCTGTGCTTTTTCTAGTCCTGACATGACACGAGTTACTATGGGTTTCATAATTCTGTATTGTTACATACTTAGCAATTTGGGAAGGAAAAAAAAAACAAAAACTATCAGGAAAAAAATCATCCAGAAGATGATATTACATTGTAGTGTAAAATCTGCCCTTTCTTCCTATAGGTATCTCCAAGTCCAAAGAAAATGTTGGCAAAAAATTATTTGGATTTTATTGGCTACTTTGACATTGGCAATGCAAAAGTCACATATTGCCTGAAACCTACCCAATAAAATCACAGAAATTTCAAGTTCTACCTTTTCAGCATAGTCAGTATTTTTGTTGATAAAGGATGAGGCACTTGCAGCATGTTCATTTTTATGCAGAGTGATCCTATTCTTTGGCATGTACTGATAATTTGAACTAATGCCTTGTGAAAGGGCATTCTCTTCTATGAACTTGTTATCCACTTTCACTAATAAATGCTTTTTAGTGACACTGCAGACCTTTTTATCATTACCTACACAGTATGTTCTGAATCAGTGCACAGGCTGCTGCAGAAAACCACCGTTAAAAGTTTTTTATTTCAATAGCCCTCAAAAATAATTTATTTAATAATTTCCAAGTTATGCTAGAAGCTTAAAAGAATAAGGGAAAAACAAAGATCTGAAGAGTTTTGTATTTTTTCTTAAATTAAACGTGCTGATCCTTATTGAAAATGCTGTTAAATCTGTAGAGGCAGATTTTTGTTTATACAAATGCATTTGTTACTTTGATACCAAAAGGGTTGCTCTGATTTATAAGTGCTAAGAACAGAAGCCAGACAGGGCGAGCGTACCTGTGCAAATACTGAAATGTTTATGGTAAAGAGACCATGAAGGAATGTGCCATTGATTTGAGTTGCTAGCTGACTGATAAACTACCTGTGTGTTTTAATTTTTATAAATTGAAGGTAGTTTTCATTAGATACCATATTTCTGATGTCACATATTGATAATAAATTTTAAAGGCACAGAGATTCAAATACTTTGCAACTTTTGTATTTGTGCTATATTCAGCCTTGATGTATTTTTGAAATTGTTTCGCGAAATATTTTACATACAGTTGTTATTATCTGTTTCTCATTCAGACAAACTACAGACTTTGCACAGAAGAGAACCAGCTGATATATAAGAAGCTATATAGTTCTTTCCAAAATTCAGATTCCTAGTGTAGCTTCTTTTATATTATTGTTCAGATCCAACTGGATATTGTAGCTGACAGTAACCTCCAGGGGCACTTTGCCTGTTCCTCTTACGTGACACGTTAGTAGACCTGATGACATCAATTCTGAATTGCCTGGCGACTGGACATCTAGGAATGTCGTCAAGAATTCTAGGTAATTGTTGGCAGTAAGAGAGTTTGACCATTAAAGACATCTTTATTTTTGCCTTTTCAATTAATGCCTAATGCCTCCTGCTTGCATTTTCTTGACTTTCTAATTACCTTGAGTTTTGTTTCACCTATAAATGAGGGATTGAGCCATTAAATTTACAGCAAAAAAAGCACTCCAGATTAAAAAGAGAAGAAGAAAAGAGAAAACTTAATTGGTATAAAAGTTGTATCATGAAGTTTCTTATAATTTTTCTTTAAATCATGAATTATTCAGTATTTTGGTGTTAATAATTTAACAGAACCCAAAGTAAGATATCAGCAGGATGTGTGTGGGATGGGTGGTAGTTCAAGTTTGATCTAAAATGCTTGCCTTTGTATTGAAGTTGGGTTGAAGCTTTGATCTATTTATAACGAGTATTCTAAGGGTTTACTAATTACTATAAACCTGAAGAGAATCTCATAGTCCATTTTTCAGTTGGAAAGGAACCAAAAATAAACCTTGCTGGAAGGTAAAGGCAGAAAGTCATAAAGTTCATCTGTGTTTTTTAAAGTTAAAGCATGACCGCCTACTGGGTATAATTTCTGATAAGTTTGGGGAAAAAATGTATTTTCTGTCTCCTTTTTTCATTCTGAAGCATAAGGAAAGTTTCTGAGGTACTTCTAACTTCTGATTAGAGATATGGCATCCTTTATATATTCCATCCATTTAAAAAGCTTGTAGCCATAAAGTTGAAATGCAGAAAAAAAATGTTTTGTTTTCTGTGGAATTGTATTTAGACAATTTCAGTTACGTACTACATTTAATCTTAATGAACTAAATTAGCTAACATACTTGTTTATGACAAATTGTGGGATAGTAATCCATGTATCAAGGGAAACTATATAATATGTTCATGACTCTATACAAATACAACTTCAAAAATAAATCAGAATTTATCACTGCTTAGAACATTGCTCCTGAATTGAGAGGCTGTTTTGGAAACCAGATAGTTGTGCCTGATCCATATTTAACTTGATCTTTAAAGGCAATAACTTTGTTCCAGTTTCTTTGTACAATGATTTTGTCATGTCTCAATGGAAAAACTTTCTTCAAGTTTTTCAGAGACACGGAACACAAATATAATTTCCTAAGATGATCATTATGGAACAGCAGTGACAGTAATCAGGTGGACATAAGAGAGTCCTCTAGCTGTATGTCCACAAGCACTGCAGCACGTAAGCCGCACAGCTGCAACAGCTGGAAATTTCCATTGTTTTTGAGGGTTTACATAAATATTCCTTAAAGCACTAGTAAAAAGGCTAGGGAATTGATATGTGTTTGCATCACAGAAAGCAGAAATTAATATAAAACAGTTTTGTAAATTCTGACTTTTAATTGGTTATTTTTTAAATCTCGAAGACGTGAGAAGTATTTGTTTTATGCAGACATTAACTTACTTGATGGTGAGGAGGAATATTTTATTTCACTGAAAACACACACCATTGTAACAAATACTGAAGCATTTTTCCTGATCATAAAATGGTGTGTTTCACTATGGTATTAAGTGACATTTACATGATGTGAGATTTTTTTTTTATTTGCTAAGAAATTTTCCACTTTTCAAGGGGTGCTATATAGTTTAATGACTCTATAATACATACAGAATACTTTATTTTTTCCCCTTGAATCAGTATTTGGGATTAAAGGTGAACATCTTTTCATGTTTCAAATAATTTTCATTAGCAGAAAGGAAAAACATGCCCAATAACCCTGGTAGTGTGAAGAATTATTTAAAATAGTTCTGAGGAGCAGTTTTTGCCTTTTCAATTATGCAAAGTGCTCATCAAGTTTCAGTCTTTAGTAATCTTTGGCTGAAATTAAAAAACTGATACAAGACTTTTTGACCTGACACAAAGGTAATAGCTGTGAAGGCTTTTTTTTTTTTTTTTTTTTCCTTTACCTTGGCACAAGATTAAAGAAATGAAAGTACAGCATTCCACAAATCAAGCTCATACTTATACCGGCATCTTATCCTTGCGATTAAATTTTTATAGAATCATAGAATAATTCACATAGGAAGAAACCTTGGGAGTTTCTAGTGCAATCTCCTTCTGCTGAGAGCAATGTCAGCACTAAATTCAGATCTGGTTGCTTTAGGCTTTGTCCAGTCAGGTCTTAACTTGCACCAAGAGAGATTCCACAGGCTCTCTGAGCAACCTGCTCCAATGCTTAATTAACCCAAGGGATTTTTTTTTGCCATAATATCCAGTCAGAACCTTCCCCATTTCAGTTTACAGTCCTGTCTCTTGTTCTCTCACAGTGCACCTCAGTAAAGGGCCTGGCTTTGTCTTCCTGGGATTCTTCCATACTGGTAGTTCCGCTCCTCCTTGAACCTTATGTTTTTAGGCGCAAAGACCTCTTCTCTAAAGACAGAGAAGCAAAGTTTCTATGGTCTGTCTTCACTTTCATGTCCTGTGTATTCCTTTCTGTACTGCAGTCATGAGTTCCCTGTGAAACCACGCAGGTCTCCTGGTATGTCTGCTTATTTTCCTGGGTTATCAGAATGGAGTGTTCTGCTTGCAGAAGGCTGCCCTTAAAGGTCTGCCAGCTCTTTTGAGCTCCTTTTCTTTTCAGAGCTGCCTCATGCAGGATCTTAGCCACCCAAAAGAAATCCCTGCCTGAACTTAAGTCTGTCCTCTGAAAGCCCAGGGTCTCTACTCTGCTACTTGCCCTCCTTTGTCCCCTCAGGATCTTCACTGAATATCTCTTCTAGACACATCAAATAATATATAGGAATCTCTTAATTAACATACTTGTATAACTAGACACAATTCACCAAATTGAGTGAGGTGTAGCTATTTTCTGGTAATTCATTACTGATTGATCATTTCAGAATTTGTCACTGGGACCTGGATGGAATTGATAATGGGACTGCTTATTACAAATTCAAACACATCTAGATCTAAGGGGAAAGTATACAAAAAAGACTATTAGAATTAGACCTAACTGATCAGTTAATTAGCTGTACAAAGTAAAGAGTTGATAATAAACCAGATCTTTAACTGTTCACTCACAGGATTTCATTTCCAAGGTGCTGTATTTTAAAGCCACGTGACACATATACAGAGTCCATGACTAGTCACTACAGAAAGTAGAGTTACTCATTGTTACCATATTTAGCATTCAGGGGACAAAATCAGCAATGCCCTAATATTAGAGACAATTTGTGCCTTTTATCTAACAGAATTTTTGCTATGCAAATATTTTGGACTGATTCAAGATCAGAAATACCATAATGGTGAGTCTTTCACAATGTCAAAATAAACATTGACTCCAGTGGAACTAGGGCAATGGAAGTTGTGACGGGTTTACCCTTGTCCAAATCAATGGCAGGTCAATACAAACCAAAATAATATAGTACGTGGCCATACTGTTATTTAAAATTAATTATATCTATACCATTGACTTTATTTGGATTATACTGAGGTAGGCTTTGGTTTGGTTTACCTGAAGTGTTTTTCTATAAAAAACAGTAAAAAGATTGGAAGAAGGGGGGTCCTTTTTTTCTCTAATGGAAAAAATGTTTATTTTCTTTCATTCAGTTTTTCCATCCTTTCTATTGTACTAAAGTCAGTAGACAATGAGATTTTTAAAGCTCGTAGCGTCCTGCCTGAATGACATGCAGAAACCATATATGATAAGCCAGAGTGCTGAGTAGCCATAGTTTATTGTGTAAAAACATACTTAATTCTAATTTATTGTGATTAACTCTAGAACTTACTGATGGATTCAGACATGCTGTAGTAATCTACTAGCTAAGTAATATAGAATAAAACTGAGTTTTCTCTCCTCTGCTCCTCATTTTGCCAACATAGTTGACATGCAGAAAGGGACACATGGCTTGTAGCTTGTACAAATTTTCCTTGGGGCTGTAGTAATTCAGAGTCTGAACGATGATTCAATACATAGTATGGAGAAGATACCAGTAGCTAGGACGTATGCAAAAGCCTTATTTAAAACATATTTAGCTGTTCTAAATGTTTGAATGGGATCTTTCAAGCCACATCTGTTATCATATGGTCTGTTCTAGTACAAGAGCAATTTTCCATACTAATATATGAAAAATATTCCAATGTTTATTATTTGTCTCAGTACAAGAACACATTCATTCACATTTAAAAAAAAAATACATTTTTCCACCATGGCTTATATATATACTGGCAATACAGAATACATTCAGATAGCTTTTTTTGTTGATAAGCACAGGATTTCATACATTCATTTAATGAGCATGGGAATATTCTCTGTTTATAAGAAGAAAATATTTTAAAACTTTTAAAAGCAGGGAATTCAGAAAGAATTGAGTTTTATTTATCAGTACTTAGCATAAAGAAAAAAACTTAAGTGTAACAACAAGAAGGAAAAAAAAAAAAAGATGCTTACATACCAGCAAGGACTGAAAGTATAATCAATGTACACAAATAACTTTCCAAAACCCAGGCTGCTTTCTCTCAGTATTTACCATGTTTAAGCTCCCTGAAGACTGCCATAATTAGTTTTCTCCCTTACAAGTAATTATGAGCACCTGTAATTTAAAAAAATATTTGTGTCTGAGATACGATCCCTTGGGTATTTCTCTTTTAGAACCTTTCTCATTTGCTCTTAGAAGTTCTTTTCCACTAACTTCTACTCTTGGGATACTTTAAATAGAATGAAATGTTCCTCTTCATTTACTTTTAAAACCAGATGAGACCTGAAACAACACTAACAATGTTTTTCCTTCCCATGATCACTCTGGAGTGAATGTCATAGGTTCAAGATAGCTGATTACTACCTGATGAGATAGGGAGATAAGTGAGGTCTGTAGAGGGTATAGTCAGACCAAGAGCAGCCTTGAAAAGGTTTCACATAGTTCACATTTACATCCTCTGAAAATTTCATAGCAGATGGCAACAATGTATGTGTTTGTTTTAATTCTGGGGACAGCTCTTAGTAGCTATTCCGTGACAGAGATAAGGATTTTACAAGTAGCTGGATCTTAAGGAAGATTTTTTATTACTTCATAATTTCTCACTGTTCTGTTCCACCCTTTCTCAACGTAGACTGTGTATCACTCTGTGGGAGTTATGCAGTACCACAAATCAAAAGATGCTTTACAGACTGAAAACTCCAGCTTTATGTTCTTCTACTCTTCCTTCTGCTTGGATATGTAGTAGGTCAAATGAAGTAAATCTTCCATACCTGAATGTTGGCATTAGCTTTAAGCCAGAAGATTTCCTCAGAAAGAATTATTTAATAGTAATTTTGCTTAATGAGAGAAACTGACAGGGTAAGCCATGAAGTCTACAAAAAATTGCTCATTAATTTGACAAACCTAAACCACTGACTATCTGAGAAAAGAATTTGATTCAGTTTTTATTCTAACACTGTATTGATCTTAGAATGATCTTAGCATTCATTTCAGTACCGTAGACCAGTGATTAAATTTTGTGTGTTTTCCTTTTCATAAGATATTTTGCAATTTCTCTGTGCAATGAATCATCAGAATACAATCTGATGGAACTACTTCTTCATATAAGCAAATTTTCAGTGACGGATAAAAATCACTGGAAGTTGTTTGGTTTTAAGGTTGACGGACACAGTACATGCCCCTAAATGCACATAAGGTCACTAAGTGTCATTAGAGGATAGAGTTGTGTAGGCTTAAGACTTTAAACCTGCAGGTAACATATGAAGTACAGGACCTATAAAATCTTCCCAGGTTCTGGACAAAATGTCCATCATGGGAATTTTCTCATTTTGTGCTGATAAGGAATTCAGACCTTTCATTTTTTTTAATCCTCCTTTCATAGAAAGAAATGCCAATTGCACAAGCTTGAAGGAGACACATGCTGGCCCCATCTTCAGTCAGGCTGACTGGGAGAGCAGGAGTCAGTAGCTCCTGTTTTACAGCTGAGAAAAAGCCTAACTGGTGCTAATTTTCATTTTCATCCCTCCTTTAATCCCTGTTAAAGACAATGGAGACACTATATTCTTGGAGGGCAAAAACATCCACAATTTTTAAGCTACAGCAGTTTCAGAATTTCTCTGCTTTCTGTAACACATTGATACCAAACTAAGAAAAGGTTAATTAATACCAAACCAAGAAGTACAGTATGCTTCAGATTGCCCTTCCTCTATCCTGTCATGCAAATACTTTTTTTAATGATATAAAACTAGTTATACCAGCCCTAGGCTTGCCTCAGAAATTACCTACAGAAGGTTTTTTTCAAGGAGCAGTGCCCCTTCCCTTTGAGGCCACTCAATGTTTTCAGGGAATCGGCTCCACCTGGTTACATTTGACCTTGTCATACAGGCTGCATTCAAACAAAGGGAAACTAATCAAGATTTCTCAACAAGAATAAAAATGAAAGCTATCACTGGCTTTTCAAAACTTGCAGTGGTCTTGGCTGGTTATGCTCACCTTATAATTGCATTTTCCCAAAAGCCTTTCTCCCAAAGAAGAGATTGGGATGCTATTGTGATGTCAAATCTGACTCACTGTTAGAGTTGCTATTAAAAGTTAGCAGCTGTAATTAGGGGAGAATTTTGAAGCTGCAGTGTTGTATTGTCAGTTGTAACAGCTTTTAATTATCTTATATTTTTCTTTAAAGTGATCAGCTTTGCAGAAGTTGAATGTGCTTTTATCATTTTTACTCTGGAAATGAGCTGACACATTTAATATAATTTAGATAGAAATACTGTTACTGCAGAAAACAATTGGAATCTGTGAACTTTTTAAAGGATTTTGAACACAGGGGACAGCCGTAGTGCTTAGAGGGATTTTGCCATCATCCAATTAAAACAGTCCTTCATTCTCTCTAATACCATTCTATCTGGTCTTAAAATGCATAAGACTAATTACATTAGCCCACAGAGGCTTGCATGGCTAATGCTATTGGCCATTTCCTCAAATAGAAGAATTATAAATGATTAACCACTTTGCAAATAATACCAGCATTTCTACTGCAGGACTAGATTTGACACATAGATACGCTTTCATTTTTACCCTCTGCTTGCAGCAGTGTATGGTACTCAAGCTTAGAATAGATGTCGATGTTGAAATTGCAATGGCCGATTCCCTTGTCCCTCCAGCCTACTTTAGTCTGTCAGGAAACCAAACCCTTTTGTTGCTATTTCTAATCTGGTCTTACGCTGAGGATAGACAGAATAAAGACAGAGCCTTATAGATTAGGCTTAGAATAGGACAAGCCTTGTTATGCAGGGCTTCACTCCCTTGAAGACCCTTCACTTGTATCAGAAAAAAAAAAAAAGTTTTCAAGGAAGGACCCTGGTTCTTAAGGACCTGAAACAATGCTGTTGGTGTAGGATCTGCTTGTGGAAGAGAGTCTGGGTTAGCAGACTATCCTGTGGCATGCAGCAGTCTAGAAGCGGAGATACAGCTGAAGAAATACTCTACATTATCGTCATTTCTGGCAGGCAGCATCCTTGTCAATATACATGAGTGCTCCGATGAATGAGAGAACCTGTCACCCAAGGGATGTTACACGCTGATGGCAACAACCAGTCACAGGTCCTCTGCTCTAACATGTAGTTAGATTAAGTTCTTTTACAGTTGTCACTCTGAAAGAAGGAAAACTGCTACGCAGCAAAGGACAAGCAGCATTGGTAGTGCAGCCATTCTTGCAGCCGGTATTGATGTCTTCACTTTTGGAACCCTGATTCATAATTGATTCCTCAAGGTTTGAAAAAGTGAAAATTCTGACAGCTTCAGGAGCCCCAGCACACCTGAAAATTAATCCTTATGATATTGTCCACTGTATCCCTATTAGAGACCGGTTTTGCCCATGATTCTTATTTCTGGGAATGCTACCTTGCCCCAGGACATTGGAATTAGATTGTATTGTATTGATCAATTTTAATTTAATATATTGTAACATTAATATCCAACTAAAAATCCACCATGGAAGAGATCCATGGTCATGTCATGATTTGGTTCATGTACTCTGGTTTTAATTGCCCCAGACATTACTGGCTCTGCCCTACAGTCCCCAGATTCTTAGGGGCAGGGATAAATAATGGCTCAGTTTGGGGTTTTTTGATGTTGGTAATGTTTGAGAAGAGATGATGTCTTTCAAATCACAAAAGCAGAAGTAATTAGTTTTTTTATGTCCTTTATCCTTCTAATACATGACTAGTATCTATCAAGAGATGGGTAATAAGACTGTAAGGTTTCAGAAAGGATAATTCCTTCTCCCTGTGAAACTCCAAGAAGCTCACAAAATGCTACAGGGGAATTTTTTGTTGTGAATCTAAACTTTAGATTTTAAATTTGGCAAATGCAAGCTTTCATTTACCACAGAAGGAAAGATTTTTTTTCTTTTTTCAAACACATTGAGAATTTACTTCCTGTTCTAGGCAGGTCTAACACCTTGGAGGGTTTTGGTTTTTTGGGGTTTTTTTGTAAATATAAATTCCCATCAAAGTAAATCTCTTCAGTAGTAAACGCAGTGCAATCTAAATGGTGTTGGATAGTATTGGGTAGTTATATGGCCACAGTCAGCTCCAGAATGTTCAGTATCTTGGGCAAAGAAAATCTCTTAACTATTCCCTTGAGGTAGATTTGTAAGCAGTGGGCACATTCTCTTAAATTTTGCTTTAATGCTCAGAAGTTTATTTCACTCAACAATTTTCATTATTTCTTTTCCATATAAGCAGTGTATATATGCTCCCATATATATACACACGTAAGTCCTAAATAAGTTTATAAATGGAACCAGAAGATTCAGGGCATTATGCTTTCCAGAGTAAATAGGTTTTTGAAAATATATTTAACTTGGACTTTAAGAGCACTGGATAAAATATCCAGCACTGGATACATTTCCCAGTACTGTGGGAACCTGAGTTCCACTGAAGTTTAGGAGGACTAAAGCACTGGTTCTGACTAAACCATTTGTGATCTGACTTACTTTCATGAAGACACGTCAAATTAGACTATTTGAAAATTACTCTATAGAATCTGAATAAGAAAATATTTTCAGTATCTTCTGATAACTTTGAACACTACCTTTCCATAGGCTTAAACTCTCACTGTTCCAAGGAAAGCACTAAGGGTAATTTAAAATGGAGTGAAGAAAGGCAGTAGTCTTTTTCACTTGGAGGGACTACTGGCTGCTTCTTGAGATTATTGCATTTTCATTCCAGTATACAGGAAAGCACTATATTGCCAAGATGAAACAGAAAGCTTAATAGGCACTGTATCTCTTGATGTTTATGGAAACTTTGCCAACAATCTTAGAAGAAACTGAACTGGACTCTAAAATACTGATACAAATGCAATTAGGAAGAAATACCCCTTGCAATGGTAAGACCAGATGTGCCATTCACACTATTAAAATCCCACATTATTCTTCATCTTATTAGATGAAATTAGAAATCACGTGTCACGGCTGGCATTTATTTTTTCAGCAACAGATTGAAATAATTGAAATCTTACAAGCAGCTTGATTACTCACAAAAATTTAAAGAAAATAACTTGATCTTTCTTAACAAGAAAAAGGTACCTATCTATTCCATAATTAATTTTTTACAGGAAACTGTCACAATCCTTTGCAGAGTGGGGGAGAACTTAATTCTCTCTTATATCTGCAGAGCTGTAACATGGCAGCATGGTTTTGATATCCCCTCGACTAAGGGTAGTTCCTTCTCGCAGAACACTTAAGGTTGTTCTAGAGTACTTGTTATTGTTAGGCACTAGGTGGCCTGCTTGCTAAAACATAGCAATGAAGACTTACACAAAGACAATCTGAAAAAGCACTGAGTGAAAAATAAGTAAATAAAAATGCCATCTTTAATTTCTAATAGAAGATAATGCATTTAAACTGTCTGATGCAAAGTAACACATGCATGGACATCTGCAGGTAACAGCTAATGTTTTAGTAGTTAGCTGTACACATACACTCAGTCTGATCCTAGATAGCAATCTAGAGAAAACAATGATTAAGAGTAGTATGCAAAGTAACACCTTGCTGGGGTTTTTTTGGTTTGTTTTTTAGTAACTGAAGGCTAGATGTGACCTGTCGTATTGCAACATGAGTCCTGTGCTAGAACAACCATGATAAACTATATTTTTCATCAGTTCAGAAGTTTTAATTTGTCAGTCTGTGACTCTTGTTAGTGTCAGTAGAAGGAGATATGTGGTAACTTGAGGCGGCATTCAGTTTCAGCTTTTGGACATTGATTTAAAAAAAAAGGTATAGATTTTATTTATTTAAAATGGAATTCAGTAACAAGCCTTCATTAAAAATAGTTTTACTGTTCAATTGAAAGGCTAAATAATTAACCACAGATTTATTTCAATCTGACTACTCACCATCTTAATTTCAGGTCAAATGCAAGACTAATGAGACGGCTGAAATTCTAATGATTATTTTATCTATCATTGATAGAGTTCTAAAATATTAGCAGTCAAGGAGAGTGCAAAGCTTTCACTGTTCTGCAGAGACCATGTGAGAAGTATGTGTCTGAACCAAGGAATGGAACATAATCTGCATTCCAGGCAACACTGTTTGATCATCAGCTAGGAAATTCATCTTGCAGATATTTTTCAACTGAATTCCTCTAATGTCTCTGTTATAAAACAAATAAATGAACAGACAACAGAAAGCCCCTTTGCACTGATTTTCACTTTTATAAGAAAGGGCATTGTGTGGCTAGTGTAGTTACTTTTTTTTCCTGAAATCATATGAATTTCAACAATGGATTCAGGTGACTGATGATATTTTTCTAGGACAGAAAAGATATTTCACAGAAAAGTTTGGGTTGGAAAGGACCTAAAGATCCTGGAGTTCCAAACCCCCTGCCATGGGCAGGGACACCTCCCACTAGCCCAGGTTGCTCAAAGCCTCATCCAGCCTGGCCTTGAACCCCTCCAGGGATGGGGCATCCACAGCTTCTCTGGACAACCTGGGCTACGGCCTCAGTAAAAAATTGCTTCCTTTTATCTAATCTAAATCTATCATCTTTCAACCTGATAATTGTGTGCTTTAATCTGAGGAAGTGTCGAACACAACAGCAAATACATGGCAGAATATAGTGTGTTCAATGAAAACATATATATATATATTTTTCTACAAGGAAACATTGCATCCCAACAGAAGAGGAACTAGTACTGTGATTTGATCAAAAAAGTGTATGCCTCCATATTTCAGCCAAGTCTGAGGACAAATCTCTCGAATTGATTTTTAAGAAATAAGACTTGGCAGTATCCTCAGGTTACAGAGAATGAGTCTCCATTTAAAACAATGCAGCATCCATCCACAATATGCACAAAATCTGTCATATGTGGCACCCAGTAAAAAAAACCAAAAATCCCATCACTAATGCAGGTCATAGCAGTAGTGAACGAACTGCTGATGATATACAGGCTTGTGCTGATACACAGAAAACCTCACTGTGACACACTAGACTGTCTCTAGGAATTAATCACCTCTGGATATCAGAAAGCAGGTACAATGTACTGCATCACATAACATATAGTGGAATTTTATTGGGGAAATAGGCCTGCAAACTTAAGACGTGATATCACACTCTTTTATATACCAGCATGTTTGAAAAAATTCAAAATATCTCATAATACTTTAAAGTATATATGGAACTATCATAATGAAATTCCAGGAAGGTATTCCAGTAATCCTGTTAAACCTTCAAATACTTTGTTCCTAGTGGTTATGTTGTAATAGAAATTGTGGCTACTTTTCAATACCACAATACTTAAAAACTTCCAGTTCCTTTAGCAGAACAAACCATTTTCTTTGGGAAATTGTCTCTAGTGCAGTTAATACATATCACATATAATGCAACACTGGAATTCTGATAGATTTTAGTAACGTAACACCAAGGTTTCTTCACTAAACACTCAGGGTTTGAATTTTGTTAAGTTCTGAGCAGCTATTTTACCAGAAATCATTAGGAGTTCTGACTGACAATTACACTGTCAGAAGTTAAAGATTTGAAATGTTATTATTTTCTCAATTCATTTAATTGCAAATCAATATTTCTACTTCTTATACCAGCAACTAATGGAGCAGTTAATCTTATCACTGTTGTTCTATCTTGTGAAGCAGCATATAATTATATCCTTGTGTCACTTGCATTGAGCTTGCTTAAGACATTCAAAACAACTTCTGCATATAAAGAAAAACATACATCTTCTTGGTAGGTCTTAGATTTGGAGGCATAATGAGGTGATGTAAAGGAACAGTCTATCTGATGTGTTTTCATGACATTTGTATTACAACCCTAATACAAATGCCTACTTTCCAGAAATAACCAAAAAGCCTTTGGCCTTTTCTAGTTGATTGAAACAGGCAAAGTCACCAAAATGTGACACATGATAAAACATACAAACGATACAGTTCTTAATATAATCCCATGTTTTTAAAAGATTCTCTGTGTTGTGATTACTTCAGCTAATAGGCTGGTATGTGTTTTGTGGTATTTTTTTGTGCTCTTTTCTATCTTTCTTACATGTAGATAAAAAGCTGTTTTTAAGTGGTGAAGTCACTCCATTTATATGAAAAATTAGTTTTTCACTTGGATTTGTGGAGTATGGACATGACTTTTAGACAAAACAGGGGAAGAAGAATATACATCTATTTGAAACTTCAATCTAATCATTGTTCACATTATTCCTTTAAGATTTTTCCTCATTTAATTCCTACTTTCAAGAACTAATATTCTATTTTCTTCAAAAATGTTCTGTGTCAGAAATGTGCTTCAATATGATTTTTAAAAGCTTTTTCATGAACATCAGTGGCCTACAGGACTCTGGTATACAGATGTACACTGTTCTCATGATTTAATGTAGATATGACTTGCCCCAACCATTAAAAACCCTTTGAAGCTGTTCATCCTCTTGCACTATGTCAGAAGAAGGAGAATGGATGGGAAATAATATCCCATACTTTTCCGTTCTACATTACAAGCCTGAGTCTCCACCACATCACTTGTTTCTGGACATCATTGAAAGCAGGCTGGCCACACTGAGTCAATGGACATGGAGATTTCTAGCTAGAAATATTTTGTCCACATTACAAAAACCCTTTTATTTCATCCTAGTTGCTGACAGGTTTCAGTGAGGAGGCACTGAAGAAATGCAAACAATAAATTTTTCATTATTTGAGTACAAGACTAGGAAGGAGCTATAGTATCTTTATAGAGTTTATGGATCTAGGCAAAACTTTGAAAATCAAGTTTTCTGAGATTCTGTTAAGCATTACTTTTACCATGGGAGGCTTCAGTCAAGAGCACAGATTGTTTTAATCTGGCCTGACATTTGTAATAAAATCAAGTATTCAATGCTGACACATAACAGCCTATGCAAATATTTAAGAAAGTTCTGTTGCTGAGGTAGGTAGGCTCTCTCACTTTACACTTAAGGCATTCAATTTTCAGAGCTATAGTTCTGGCAATTTTGTAAACCCTACAGAAGCTGCCACTGATTTAATTGTATTCGAATCAATTTAATAGCATATTGTTGACCAGATTCTCCACTTTTTAAACCATATCTACTATACTGGTAAAACAAGATTTTAAGTACAGAATCAAGCCCTGCACATCAGACTGCTGTAAGACATTTTAAAGTATCCTTATAATTCTGTTTCATCCAATTCTGTAACTCTTTTTACTGAATATTTTTTGTACAAGTAGTCTGACTGAATTTTGGTAGCTGCTTTCTCACAAGTCTAAACAGCTATGCTCCATCATTTCCACTGGATAATTTAGTTTTCAATCCCCTTTCCAGAATCACTTTAGTGTAGTGCTCCTGGCACAGGATTTCAGTGCTTCGAGAAGCAATCCATGTGTTTGCAATCTCTACAGCAGTTTGGGGATCTTTCAGGATGAGAAGTGCTATGCACTAGAAATTATTTTACCAGAACAGTTAGAAGATTCCAGTGTAATTTTTTTTTAATAACATAGAAAAATATTTAATGTTTTTATCTATAGAACTAAAATATTTTTCTTATATATCAATAAGGCATGACACTTTTTACTAGTAAGATAAATTCCTTAAAAATTTACATGATTTAACCTTTCAAAAGTTGGCATATATTTAGTAGTCATGCATATGGTAATACTGAGTTATTGAAAGTTCATTTGTACTCCATTAATATAAAGGCTTAAGTTAAATTTTGTTGCAATTCATGCATAATTTACTATATATGTTTTGTTTGAAAGTTACATGAAATAAGGTGAAAAAAACCTGCTGAAAGCACAGTATAAAGTAATTATTATTGTTATTACTACCTTTCACCACTTGCATTGTATTAACATATTGAAGTAAAGGTCATTTCAAGCTATAAATGTAGTAAGGAGAGAATTCCTCCTCAGGACAGTAAGAACAACAGGTGATTAAAAACAGAATTCTGTCACAAGGAAATAGTATACCTGAATTTGACTAAATATTAAATAAATATATTTATCTGTATCATAATGAGAGAGAAATTCACACTCTTAACGTAAGATATGAATTAGTACGACTTGATCTTAATCCTTTTAGCTATATCCAGCTGGGATCAAACTCAGATGCTTTTCGCCTCCCACTTAATAAAAATCACAAGAAATCCTTCATCAAACTGCTTTTCATTTTCTGTTATATATGTTTATTTCCTATAGTGAGTAGAGGAAAATGGGTGGTTCAGTTCTTCCTCAGACTTTTCCTAAAGCCCCGCCATGCCGCAGCTGCTCCTGCGAACACTGTGTGTGTGTACACTGCACCTTGCACTCTCTGGGATCCCCAAAGCGCTCTGCAGACTCTAATACAGGGAATTTTTTTCCTCACACCCCTGAAAGCTGCATCAATGCTGCGGCACGGCCTTGGCTTTAGGAAAGGGACACAAAATAACCTCCCCACATAAAGCCATCAAACACTGGCGTTCGTGCAGGCCAGCCTAGGGTAATTTGGGCCAGAATTTGCAGAGAATTTTAAAGTGTTTATTCATGTACAAGTTTACCAAAAATTGCAGCCTCT
>NW_010128327.1:0-726 GCF_000699245.1 Pterocles gutturalis | reverse complement strand
TTTGGCCAAGCACTGCATTGAAGACTCATTAGTTGAGAGAGTCCTACAGTTCTGTTAATTGTAACCTTGGAGAGATTAATGCAGATAATTAAGCACCGATCAGATTTGGGTCTGTCTGTACTACACAGAACTGAAAAAAAGATATCTGTCTCAGGAAAAAAAGAAAGATTTCTACATCAGCATAGTGAGATTTTTTTGGAGTAGCTGTCCAGCTAGCAGGGGAAAAATTCTCATTATGTTGAGGACTGTATGTGCAAAATTTTTGAAAGGTATAAAATAATACGGTTCCTTGGAATAGCAAGAGGTTGGACTTGAAGACCTGGAAGATATCTTTAAGTCCTGCATTCTTAAATGTTATTATCTTTATATATGTTTATAAATATCTACTATATATAGGCATACAGTGTCACATGAGAGGTGTTGTGGAACCACGCTGGGTGAGGGACAGGAGAGGAGTCACAGGAGCAGAGGATGTTAGCTGAAAATCAACACAATCCCCTGACATTGTCATCATTTGGGCAAAAAAGTGAAAGAATAATCTCTCAGATATTTCTTTGGCTGGAGTGCTGTAATATTATATGGTTCTTTCACAATATTTTTATTTCTATTACTCTAATCAAAAGTTATTGTTATCTGCTTTCCTTTCCTCTTCTGAGAAGCAGAATAATTTTAAATGAAGAAGTGGATCATCTTCTTGAGATGTTTTAAGAATTTACCCAAGAAGAA
>NW_010128326.1:0-507 GCF_000699245.1 Pterocles gutturalis | reverse complement strand
CTGGCAAAACGAAGATGCATAAGCTCTACAGTGAGAGGCTAGATTTAGGGTGACCCAAAAACATGACAAATTTTTAGAAGCTTTTTCCTTTCACATGGGTTCTTGGTGTAGCGTATCAGTGTAGTATGGAAGCATGGCCCAGGCAGTAAGTGCTGTGCAGAGCAGCTTTCTCAGCAGACAGATTGGCTACCAGCCACTTGCCGAGGCACCCCCGAGGGCTGGCTCAAGGATTCCCTACAAAAAACTCCCCGTGGGAGACTTGGCAGCACTTCATTACATAAAGTCTGCAGCTTTAAGAATGACTTCACATTACCAGAGCAGAAAACAATTTAGGCAAGGTAAAGAAGAGTGGAGGTCGCTTCCCTTTGATCCATAGCTTAGAAGACATTTTACCTTAGGCAAGAGATGATTGAAAAGGTTATTGTCAAGAAGTATGTTACAGAGAAGAGCGGGATTATGGTCTTGGTATTTCCTTCAAACTCCTGTTGTCTGGACAGTGAGGTAAAG
>NW_010128325.1:1792-30526 GCF_000699245.1 Pterocles gutturalis | reverse complement strand
TGTGATTCTGTGATTCTGTGATCTTTATACCTAAGCCTGAGCCCTGTAATCCTTGCACTAGGAGAGGTTATACTGAGGATGCTGGAACCACAAGGGGGAGCTAATGGCCAGCTTGCATCAGAGAAGATGGATTTCAAGAGGAGAAATTGCTTTCACTGATTGAATAACTGGATTGGTCCCAGATGCATTGATTAATAACTCAGGCACACATTATTGGCCTGCAGGATACCCCTGCCACAGGAACCAAATACACAGCTGTCGCAGAAGTGATTATGGTGACTCATAGTTTGCATTGCCTTGTCAATGGGCTTGAAAGGCTTGAAGTGGCATGCAGCCAGGATAGCATTTTGGCTGTAAAGGAGGGCTGTGCTCTAAGTATACAAACCCACTGCTGGTTCTCCTTATAACTGCAATTGGCCCAGTAGCATAAAATAGGGCACTAAGTGTTGTGTCTAATTAACTGTCATCGGCAATGTGGTGAGATCTGGCAGGGAGAACCAGTGCTCCCATGACTTACTGTATACAATGTCAGCACACTTTCCACATCACGTGGTCTGGGATTGATTCATTGGGACCATATGGTTGGCATACTCAGGTAAAGGTTAGAGGAGACCTGTCCTGTAGTCCCCCTGGGCTTGCTTCTCTTCTATGTCAATTGCTACCCTGTGGGTCCCAGGTGGCCTTGTGAGGTCATGTAGCAAAAATCTTATGTAAGATGGTCAGTATCCTGATCTGTTTGCTTTCTGAAATAACGCTGACATTTCTGTGGCTGAATGTACGTTGCAGAAACATGTAGCCTCCTCTAAAGTAGAGTGAAATGCTTCATGCAGATGCTTGAGTTGTCTCATGTCTGCCAGATCTGCTGCATTTCTGTCCATGCCTTAACACCTGGCTGCTGGGGCTGGAGGGACCTATTGAGACAGGGAAACATCTGCAATTGTAGATAAAGATCACGCTTTCTTGGGTAATGTTGGATGTTCCAGTCTCACCCACTTGGGACTGTAGCCTCTATTTGGGGATTACAGAACTGTTTACCAAATGATGGTGTCATGGTCTTTGATGTCGGCAAATGGGCTGCCTTCCAAATTCAACCCAGAAATCATGCCACGAGTGTGCTTCGCAAAATAGCATCCATCCTGCCTTTTTCTTTACGAGGTGCTAGGGCAAGATGTTCTGTAACTGCAGAGGTGTCCTGGGTTAAGCTGAGACAGAGTTAACTTTCTTCATAGTAGCTAGTAAGAGGCTGTGTTTTGGATTTGTCCTAAGAAGAAAGCTGATAAAAGTGATGTTTATAGTTGTTGCCAGGACATTCAAGGTCACATTTTCAGCTTCTCTGCTCTCTGCAGCTGCAAGAGAAGCTGGGAAGGATCACAGCCCAATTACTAGCCTAGGATTCGATCTTAGGTTCGGGATTGAGACCCAAAGTCGCCAATAGTTTATTCCATAGCATACATGTCATGCCCAGTACATAGTTGAGGACCCTGTGGAAGCTTGTCCCTTTTTGTTCCGGATCCCTTTTTGCTCCAGGTCAGCTCTCTTGGGGTAGTCCCTCTCCCAGGGCCTTCTCCCTCCCTTGGCCAGCTCTCGGTCTGGGATGTTCGGGATGTTATCTCCATTCCAGGAGTGTGCTTTCAGTACTCTCTCTGCTCTGGGATCATTATCCAGGAACAGGCTGAGACTTGGTCATTGGGAGGTGAGCAGTGTCACCGTGTATTACTCATTTGTATATTTGTATATACTATTATTTTAAATATTATTGTGTTCAGTTATTAAATTGTTCTTGTCTCAACTCATGAGGTTTTTTTTCCCTCTACTCCTTTAATACTCTCCCCCATCCCTGGGAAGGGGGGGAGGGTGATCAAATGGGTTGTGTGCGGTTTGGCTCCCAGCCAAGGGTAAACCCATCACAAGAGGTTAATTTTGCTCTATTTTCATTCTAATACTGCTGAAATTCTCTAGAGAATTTTAGGAAGCACTATTAACAGAAAGACATTAGAGTAGCTTAACTTCCTTCCAAATAGGTAAAAGAGCTGGCTTGCTTTTCTACCATGTGAATGAGAAGCAGTGGGTACAGAATAGTATGCTTCCTTCTTTCTGGAGTGTTACATTAAATTGGCACAAGAGCATCAATTTAAGTGAATAATAATAGTAAGATCTTACTATGTGTATTCATCCTGCTACTGCATTCTTGTGTTCCTCTTTCTATCTGCATAGGTAAGTATATCTATATAGACTTTTAGAGAAATACTGGTCCTTCTACCTGTCTTCCTCCTTCCTTCCTGGAAGTAAGTACCATTAGCTATCCAATTCATGGAATACTTTCCTGTTAAACAGCTGAGAAAGATCCAGTCATGTACTTTTAACAGCAATTAATTGAGATCTGCAAGGTTTTCCCATATTATACTGCCTTATCTTTTGAAGAGAACCCAGTAACTAGGAAGAGATGTTTAACATATGACAGGATGTTACTCCAGCTAGAATGGAAATATGATTCTTGTTCTAGACAAAAATAGTACCTCCTCATTTCAAGATCTTCCCTTCTCTCTGATAGCCATGTCTCTCTGATGTATGTCTCAGGAGTATTTTTTTCATTCATTAATATACTATTGATATATACTTTGAGATGAGATAGAATGTTGTCTTGTATTTCCTCCTCCTCTCTGCAGGAGTTTCTAAGGAAGCTGTCTTCAATATTCCTGAAACATAACTTTTAAGCAAACAATAACATACAATGACAGTTGAATGTCAGTCTTTAAATATTGATGCTTTATAACCAAATGGACTGCATTTAAAGATGGCAACATTATACTTTTCGGAAGGTCTGGAACAAACCATTGAAACCTCCAACTATGGAAGAGGATGCAGTCAGCCTAATTTCGTGGCTTAAATCCATAATAGGGCTTCCGTTTAGAACAATGAGTCTGACTAAGTTTATGGTGTTGGTTGAGTTGCTTATCATCATTAAGTATCAGTTTTCTTATTTGTATAAACTAGGATAAAAATGCTATGTAATCTGTTGCAAAATGTGCATTGAGATACACTGCTTTACAATTGCTACCAACCAGTTGTTAACAGTCATTAGCCAATCAGAGAGCAAAACTTTGGAAAACATAGCCTCACATCTTTATGAAAGACTGCACTTAGTCTCTATAGATAATGTTTCTCTGAGCCGAAGGGAACTGCAGAGATGAAACATGGCACATTCCCAGAATAATGCTTCCAATTTCTGCTGGCATAGAAAGATGAAACTGATCATGAGATTTGAATGTGGAATCTCCATATGTAACTCCCTGGTAGAAATTATATCTCTGCTTAGGAATTAATGAAATATTTAAGCATATACACTGAAAAAAGTTATAGGTGCGAGGACTACTAGTTGCCATGGTGCCATTACTGCTTCTGCAACAGGGAGAGCATGTAGGGTGCAGTAGTAATGCCTTCCAGGTATTTTTTAAAGTCAGTCTAAGACAGCCATCTAAATTTACCTAAATATTCTTGTAACATGCCTATATTTTATGGTTTGAATTCTGGTATGTTGTCCAAGTCATGTCTAGATTGCTCCTGACTGATTTATATCCTACAAGAGTTTTTGTTTTCCAAAACATAGAATCATAGAATGACCTGGGTTGAAAAGGACCTTAAAGATCATCTAGTTTCAACCCCCCTGCTGTGGGCAGGGTTGCCAACCACTAGAGCAGGCTGCCCAGGGCCCCATCCAGCCTGGCCTTGAATGTCTCCAGGGATGGGGCATCCACAACTTCTCTGGGCAACCTGTTCCAGGGCCTCGCCACCCTCTGAGTGAAAACCTTCCTCCTAATATCTAACCTAAATATCCCCTCTCTTAGTTTAAAACCATTCCCTCTCATCCTGTCACTGTCAACCCCTGTAAACAGTCGTTCCCCCTCCTGTTTATAGGCTCCCTTCAAGTACTGGAAGGCTGCAATGAGGTCTCCCAGGATCCTTCTCTTCTCCAAGATAAACAAGCCCAGTTCCCTCAACCTTTCTTCAGAGGAGAGGTGCTCCAGCCCTCTGGTCATCTTTGTGGCCCTCCTCTGGACCCATTCCAAGAGCTCCACATCTTTCTTTTGATGGGGACCCCAGGCCTGGACACAGTACTCCAGATGGGGTCTCACAAGAGCAGAGTGGAGGGGGAGAATCACCCTCTCCCTGCTGGCCACTCCTTTTTTAATGTACCCCAGGACATAGTTGGCCTTCCAGGCTGCAGGCGCACACTGCTGGTTCATGTCCAGCTTCTCATCCACCAGGACCCCCAAGTCCTTCTCCGCAGGGCTGCTCTCAAGGAGTTCTTCTCCCAGGCTATATGAGTACCTGGGATTGCCCCGGCCCAAGTGCAACACCTTGCACTTGGCCTTGTCGAACCTCATTAGGTTCTATTTGCTGTTTAACTCTGGAGACAACTAGAATCCTATGATACTTAAATTACTACTTCTGACCACATCTAGAATCGGCTTTATTTTGGCATCAGTTTGGAGCTTTGACTCTAGCCTTTAGTCCTCTAAGAATTCAAAAAGTGAAAGTTTTCTAGCAATCTTATACGCTAGTTTAATTCAGTAAATAATCTCATATCCGACTGGGCTGAGCTCACTAAACCAATTGTGAGTCTAATACGATTTCATTTCTGAGGTGTGTAATGACATGTAAACTCCTAGAAACCTTAGAAAAACATGAATGCCTGATTCCTTTTGAATCATTCTGTTACAGACATGTGTTTGCTTTTTCAGCTTCTGTGATATCCTTAACTAAGTCGTATGCCTGGTTCTACAATATCTATAATCTGTTAGCCATGTGTGGCTTGTAAAAGTTTGTGTGGATCGTAGTGAAAGACAATAGCATTTTCTAATCCCGAAGCCAATCATTCACTATGTATGTGTCTCATCTGTGGTTGGTCAAACAAGAAAGCAGTGTGTGTTTTCCTCTCAGCAAAGGGGTACTGTACTTTTATGAGTGAAAAGTTGGTGAAGATGGGGAAATAGGAAAGTTTATTATAGGCTGGGGAGACGGGCAGTTTTGGAACATGATAGTGAACCTGAAGAAGTAGGGACATTGCATTGTGAGGTAGTCACAGTGCTGGGGAGTCTGGTACATAATAAGAGAGATGTATATTGGTAAAAGAGCCAGATGACATGACAGAAACTACACTTTCAAAGTATGACAGAGATATAGTTATTGCTGTGCTGGAAGGAAATGAGAGATGGAAGAGATGGTTTCATAAAGATGTGGGTCACCTGGAGGGAAAGGGATGTTAGGATGCAGGGTGTAGCCACTGTTTAGACCCAAGGGTCTTCTGGTAATGGGAAGGAAGATATGGGGATGTGCCTGTGGGCAAGTAACAGGAGGGAGGAGCAGGACAGGGAGACATTGTAATTGCAGGGACATGATCTGATGGGGTTCAAACTGGCTTGGACTACCCACTCTCTTGTGACGTGTCTCCTTTGCTAAAGAGGAAGACACATCGGGGTTAATGTTTTCAAGATTGTGCTACATATTCTGTTTCATGGTTTTAACTCCCTGGCCTTGTTCATAAGGGGAAAAAAGGGTGATAAAAGAGAAATGTGAAAGGTGTAGTAACACATACAGAAGTTACCTCTGAAAAGGTTTTCAGCATTTTCCCTGAGATCTTCTTCTTTAGATGTCTGATTTACAAGGCACAATAGAGTCCCATAACTGCACAAGGTTTTGAGTTTCAAATTTAACTACTTCCCTGCATAAAGATTTATGAAACTAGCAGTTGGTATAAATATCACATAAACTATGCAAGCATCACCAAAAATATCCTAAGCAAAAAAGAGTTTAAAAACTATCTAGGAGAATTAAAATAATCAAAAGATTAGGGATCATACCTAGGAATATTAAAAGGCTGACTATGTGACAGCTACACAAATAATCAAAACTGCAAGAACATAAATCATGCCTGTATAATAACCATAAGGCCATTGTGGAGAAATATTTGTGGCTAATTAACTAATCACACTGACATTTGCCGACAAAGAAACAAGTCTTTATTTAGGTTACGTTTCAATAAAGATCTGAGAAGCTAAAGGTGACTTCCAGTACTAAAAAAAAAAAAAAAAAGAAAAAAAATCCATTTGAAATTATTAATAACTATGTGGAGATGTAGATGTCAATACCCTTAACTGTCATCTGACTTACACTTGCAGCTTGTCTCAGGACCAATGTGACGATAATGTTTGTGAAAATTTTATTTATTGCACTCCACCTTTTGCTCTTCAACTCATCTTGCAGTTTTGCTGTACATAACTGGGAAGTATCCCTTAATGATGCCTAGGGGATGGAACCAGGCCCAGAGTGCCTTAGACTAGATTTAAGTCCTGCCATTGACCTAAAGCCTAGGGAAGATGATAAATGCTCCACTTTTCTTTTTCCTTATAGAAGAGAAACCTGCTGTATTCCCTATAAAAGCTATAAACTTAGTAGTGAAACTGACTAAGTAGCAGAAGTATGCTTTAATTTAAAAGTAGGAAGCATGCTCACATAAGGATAATAATTAAAACACAGACATTACATGAATTAGTACAATGGCTTTCTGAAAGTGTAAGCTCTGTGTTATTAATGTTAGCAAAATGTAAAAATCACGTAATTACTATTGCTTTAATTGTAAGTACAGAACCTACTTTTAAACTTATGTATCTTTACACAAGATGCATAAATATTCCCTAGGATATTATATAACTATTACTAAACTTGTCTCATTTTACCGCTTCACACAAGTGGCCCTTGAGTTTTACAGCCTTAGTTTTTATTTTTATCAGTTCTTGTCATTGAAAAACAGAATTTGCATTGTATTTTTCCTAGGGTTTTTTTAGGAAAAAGAATATATTTCTTTCTCTTATTGAACGCTTTCAAATAAGATATATTTGTTAGAGTCAGAGTCCATCATCTGATCACATGCTTTTAAAATATTGTATTGATAAATAAGCACTCTAAATTTCTTCTCGGTACTGAAAAACATTATGGATATTGTTATGAAGAGATCAGTCACATTCAAAAGGAATTAAATTATATGTGAGCAAATAATTTATGTAAAACATGAAAAGGAGTTTATGATATTTATGGAGGGATCCTCATCTGGGATGTACCTACATTAGTCCTATGTTTTTCATTTTCCATGATATCTGTAATTTGCATAGCTGATCTTTTCTAGATGTCTCTGCAGATCTTGCAAACTTGGATGTTGTCAGATATATCTAGAAGTCTCTAAGGCTATTCTATGTTTTCACTGTAATATGAAGAAATATGAAATGTCTCCTGTTTCAGGAAAAGCATTGTGTGTGTCTCTCTCCTCATAGCTCAATATATTCGTTGTACAGCATACTTCAGACAATTTCTGCATAATCTTCAGTTCTAATGAACAGCAAATTCTCATAAAAAACCCAATTTCCCTTCAAAATGTGTTGTAAGCTTTCTGCAATATGCAATGATGTCAGGTGCTGCTAGGATAATATCTTCTGTTGTTACACCAAGCCCCTGTCTAGAATAAGCCAAAGGAGGCAGATGATGTAAAATATTAAAGCTGGAGCAAGGAAGAACCAGCTTAGACACTACTAGAATAAGCAGAATAGATGAAGCTGTCTACATAGAGTGTCCTTTTAGCGTACTGAAAATGGGAAGGAAAGTAAGAGACACAGAAGTAAACTGAGGTAAGAAACATCTCTAGTTGGAACATAGATAAAGCTGATAATATATGAAACCTGTTTTTTTTTTTCTTGGCACTTCATACTTTAATATTAATCCTAAAACCACTAAAAACCAAAAGGATATTGGAAGTGTTCGCCACCCAGACTGAAGTAAAAACTCCTCTTTTGGAGACTTGAATTAATTGTATTTCTAATAAATGTAATGATTTTAAATATTTGTGGAAAGTCAGGGCAATACGTGTGAAATGCGAGTCCTCTTCATAAGTCTTATCTTAAAAGTTTTTAGTTGTTTTGCAAGCAAAAAAAAACTGAATTAGCTGGCCCATAATTTCACTATCGTGGTCACCATGTTGGACCATGTAGGCATGGACAACATGGTTTTTTACTGCTAAGACATACCAAGGTTTATCTGCTTGGAAAATGGTTCATGTCTCTGCTTGTCATGTTGTTATTTTAAGATTTGTACTAAGTGTGTATAAAAAACACTGCGAGGAAGAAATTAGAGACCAACAACTCCTACTTTTTTTCCCCTCCATGTGCAATATAGTTGAACCACCTCACTCTGCGTAGGTGATGATACATGATTTCACTGTAATTTGAAAAAAGAAGATTGAACACCAGACATGAAAATGACCAGTGATTCCATGATGAAATGCTATCCTAAACAGTGCATGATCATACACTGATGGGTTTTCTGTGTCTAAAGTCTCCAGTGGACTTCATGAACTAACAGATGGCAATAATGCAATCTATACTCAGGAAAAAATCCAATCTAAAAGTGTCTCCAGTCTCAAACATTGCAGGATTTTCTTTTATAAAAATCACACTCAGCTCTTTGTGATGGCATGGAGAGAGAAAATATCACAGAAATGTAGAGTCCATAACTTGACCCTTTCTTCTTGCACAAGATGACTTTTAAGCTCTGGTACAACCCACACAGAAGTAATTCTCACTGCTTTCTCTTTGCCAGATTTGTGAATTATCAGAAGTGTTCCTGCAAAGCATCCGGAGCCAAGTCACACCTAAATCCATCCTACTACATGTAATGTTCCTACTGTAGGAGTGATGTAGCCACAGCTCAAGTGTAGAAGCTCATTCACTAACAGTGTGTTTAGAGTAAGAGAAACTGATAGAAACAGCATCACTATTTGGATCTAATGAAATAAACATGGAACTACAGGAGATACTAGCCTTGAGTCTGTTCTGTCTTCTCAGGAATATTTTAAATGTTCAAACCACTCATTCAAATATTTATGTATCTTGCTGAAGTAATGCAATGTTAAAAGAAGATATACTTAATGGTTTAGTTCTTCAGAAATATAGTTACCTGTGTCAATACTGTAAAAAGTTCATTAAATTATGAAGTAGTAATAGTCATCTTAATTAGTCATCCCATTATGTGCAGTAATTATTGAACTCAGGTACAAACTTCCTCTTAAAATAATATTGAATGCGAAAATCTGCTTTGATGCAGAGGAAAGACCAAGACTGAAAGGCTGAAAGCCAGAGGAGTTCTATATTGAAATTTGTACCTTTAAAACTTTAAAGAAAGGAAAAAGACTCAACATCACATTTTCAGGATAAAACAATGAACAAGTCCACCATTCAACAACTCTTTAACTCCACTTTATAGCTTTAAAATTGCAATAAAGATGTTTTATTACCATTGTTATAGATACTAGGGTCTTAAATGGTCTGCATAAGTGAAATTCTCAACTTCTTGTATTAGAAGTAGAGACATGGACTGGTTTCTCTGAATTTAAAACTATTTCCAAGTTGAGCTCTGTGGTTGGGAACATTTAACTCTTTTTTGTCTAATTTGGATGTTTTCCAATTTTTGAAAAAGTGGTTACTCTTTCTAGAACTTGAGGTGTCAGGAACTTTTGGAAATATTTGACCTTACAAGAGTTATGTTCACAGCCTTACAAAACCCCATAGTTTTCAACTTTGAATTCAAATATGTCTAAATAAGTATTCTAACCTGAATTCTATTTTAACCCTGGTTGGGTTTACTTTGCCCCTGACTAAAGATAGAAAACATAGAAAGTAAAAAAATACTTATTGTATGTTCAAGAACATGTCCTTTTTTTTTTGTTTTTGTTTTTGTTTTTTTTTTTTTTTCTTTCCTTTCCCATCACGATTGTGTCACCGTGAATTACTTAATGGTAATGTAAATTTCTAGTGGAGCTGACTGGAAGTTCCTATCGAAGTATTATTTCAGAAAATCAGAATTTGTTGGTAGCAATAGGTTTCTTAGAAATCAGTTACCTTTGATGAAAAAGTAGGAGTCTTCAATAGGTTTACTTTTCTAGAACAGAACCTTCCTATTTTGAGATATCTTTTGATTCAACTTAATAATAGTTATATCAATATATGCAAAGTGAATAATTCGAATAAAATGGCAGCAAACGCCTTTGGTTTTTTTCTTTTCAAAAGAGGACAAACAAAGGGACTTGAAACAATTTTTTTTTTTTTAAACACTCTATGGTAAATTTTGAGGGCTCCATTTTTTTTTTTCCATTCCAAAAAAGATAACTTTCTGACATCTTTAAAAACTCTCCAAAATGGAAACATTAAATCTCTCAAAATTTCAAAACTCTTCATAATTGAAACTGCACAACTTTGGGATGTAGTAGTCACTTTCTTGGAGGGGGTAGGTAATGTCTAGATGCTGAACAAGATATCTGAAATGAATTTAATTACACAGTGTGTTCTTACCACTTAAAAAAGAACAGTCTAGAATTGCATTTGAAATCTCTGTTATGATTCACACCATCTGTTGTTTTCTTTTGTCATTCTTCATCACACAGATTCTCTATGCCATTCAAGACCTGTACTTCACCTACTCTGTATAGTTGTTTGCGACTTCTTAGGGAATACATGAAAAGCACCTTTTGGCCAGGTGTTAAAAGGTTGTTATTAAAGAATGACATGTCTGGCTTTATGTGTAAAAAAAAAAGAGGGAAAAAAAAAAGGAAAGCTCTCTTAACATGCTTACAATGTTTTATGTTTTCTAAGCAAGTATACTGGATTTGTCTATATCAGCTTTTCAAGAGAATAAGTATCATTATTTAAAAAGCAGCTAGTACTGGCAGGAAAAGAAGAATAAAATACTGACATAGCACTCAGATGGATTTGCTCCTAGATACTAATTCTCATGCCCGTTAAGTAAATTCACTCAATCACCTAAGTTCTTCTAGTGAAGGAAAAAGCTCCAAGATTGCATATATTAAATACAGATTGCTAAGGTGAACACTGGATAAAGAACAATAGTAAAACTTTAGCCTGAACTTGTTCTTGAAATCACAGAAAAAATTATTTATTTTAGTAAAGTTATTTATTTTTTTTTTACATGGCAAATCACAGAGCAGTGAATTTTTCTATTATATCTATCCATTGTGCAAAGAATGACTAATAAATATCTTGGTTTCTCTAGCTTCTTTTGTCCTCGTGAAAGAGTAAGTACATGATACTTTTGTTTCCATATGCATTACAATTGATACGTGAAAATAGCCCTGAGACAAAGGAGAAAGTGGAAACACTAGTCAGATAGAAAATGTATTCATTCATGTTGTGTATTCAATATAATTGCAAGAAATAAAAAGCTATTCAGGTTGCATCAAAGTAATTTTCTTTTGTCACTGCATTAGGCACCATGAGCCAGGCATTCAGGACAATTATTTTCAGTTGCATAAATTCTGAAAACACAAATATTTAGAAAGAATAGAAAAAGGAAAAATTTGTCTTACACAATATTCCTTACTAGTTTTTAAAAATACAGTTTGAAGGCACTTTTTTCTACCAGATTTCCTCTCTTTAATAACACATCATTTACCAGCCAAGAATTGTTCACATTGTGTAAAGACTTGTTTACTGATAAATAAAACTGTAAATCAATACAATCAAATTAGACAGTAGCTGGGACTAATATTAATAAAATATTAGCACTGCCGAAAAGAAAGTGGCTGAATTGGAATAAGTTTGCTTAACAGCATTTAAACACAAAATAATCCTAATTTATTATAAACTCAGGGAATGCACTTCTGTAAACACAAATGAGAAGAGACTATAAAAGTAGTTACATAGATTTTCTGAAAGGCAAGATGTTGGAGAATTTCTGAGAAGTTAGGTGTCTAAAATTTAGCTCCAGTTTGCTCAGTGTGGTGTATGGTACCATTCCAGTATTTCCACTAGTTTATCACAGCCAACAAAAATAGATTTATGAGCCCAAATCACTGGAAGACTGAGCCTGCTTTGTTACAGTCAGAGAAAGTTGCCACTGACATCAGCCTTAAGGAAAAAAGAACTGAGCCCTTTTGGTTATCTGCTGTGTCTTATTTATACAAATATGTGTCATACATGCAGGCATTGTAATGCAGTAGCATAATGCATTGGCCTTTGGGGCAAAAAACATATGTATTTTAACTACATGCTGCTTTCATTAGCAGTTTAAAAAATACCATCAGAGCAATTTTGTTACTGTAAGATTTGCAAGTCTTTCCTCCAGAGTATTTTTTTTTTTTCTTACCGTATGTAACTTTTGGCTCTTCAGTACTTAACAAGTTTCTCTTTGTGCCCAGGTTCTTTCTTTCTTTCTCTCATTTTAGGTACATAGCTTACAGTCCCTTTAACATATCCTTCCAAACAAATTTTACTCAGCAACAGTCCTGAGATGTATTTATTTTTTCGAAGGTTTTCTGATAGTGTGGGGAAGTATTTACAAAAATAGAACATATGTTTTTCTTCTTTGAATGAAAGGTGTAGGTCCCAGTGGAGTGCAGGAAGTGAGGAGTCCGAGTTCATACTGGACATGCCACATCACTTGATTCAAAACCTTAATATCCATGTAATGATCACTAGCGCTCACTTTCTCACCAGGGAGAACTTAGAAGAAAAATCACTTTTCATTTTAGGCCATAGAGGGTAACTATTTTTGGATTATGAAAAAGGTCTAAAATCAAATTAGCTAAATCAAATTTAACTTTGTTAAACAGAGTTGGACCTACTTAAATTAGCTTGGAATTTGGCTTGCCTAGGACAGAACTGGTTTCAGCTATTCTTACAATAATTAAACTGCTGTGAGCAATCTATTTAACCTGGTTTTCTTCTGCCTCTGGAGTGGCCGTCTTTTCCTTCCTAAGGAAGGAAATACTTTCTACGAAAGAAACATCACAGAGCATGCAGATAAATTCTCAGACCTATCTTAAGGATGCTGTGGTCCTGAAAATTTACTTTTAACATCTTTGTTCCTTGCTTTTCCCACTGCACTTCTCTGCATCTCCGTGATCAGGGGTATTATCTCTTTTTATATGTAGTCTCAAGAGTATACAGTCTGTGTATATTATGTCCATGACTTGCAGTTTTCTAAACTGCTTACTCCTTTTTGTGTTTTTTGCACTATGAATTTTGCTCATGACTGGCTAACATGCAAGATTTCTACACTATAATTCTCATTTTAAATTGTGATCCTAGATTCATGGTTATTTTTATGTGGAGCTTTTATATGGAAGGGGTTATTTTGGATGTGAACCAGACAGCTGTGTTCCAGTGGCTGCCTGACATTCACTGTGTCCAAAACTCATATGATGCCCTGTGTTAGGACTTGAAAGCTCTTTTGTGGCAATTTCTTTGCCTGGAATGTCCATATCTGGGGAGTTAGGGATTTATCTGTTGCCTAAACTTCGTTGCAATCCAGAGATGAAACATAGCCTCATCTACTGCGAGTGCACACAACTGGCTATACAAGTTTTGTACTTCATAGATAATCATACAGAAAGAAGGCACTTTGAAACACTGGAAAGGTATATATATTTTTTTTTTTGTTACAATAATTTTTGTTACAATAATTATGGTGGAACATGCTAATAAGAAATTAAATATAAAAAATGTCTACTCTCTTCTACAAGCTAGATATTTGTTCTCCTGAACTTGTGTTTTTAGACACCAGAGCCCACCAAGTAGTTATCCTGGAAGCTGCTGCTCAGATTTGGAGCCTGTGTGTCCAACTTGGGAGTGAGGATTTTGAATGTTAGAGGGTATTTAGAATTTAGACTGAACACAACATGACTACCTGTGCCTGAGAATCCTCTTAAACAGAGGTTAAGGGAGTGGAACTGTGTTAGATGTATCACATTCTTGTATCTTGCCTGTAGGTCACATGCTTCCATCTTCTCATCCTCTGATGTGAACATACATTGTTTTTTTCTAGTCTGTGTTCCCACCTTTTTCTTTTCCCTTTCACCCTAAGAAGCAGGGCTTGGCTAAGTAGAAGGATGATTATGTCTTGGTTTTGTATTAATATGAAGATTGGACTGAGACAGAACATATATCTGGACAAAGGATGTGGGAACAATTCCCATTTCATAAAATAAAGATAAAAGAAGTGTCTCACTGGTTGCAAAGCCTATCATTGTGTAAAACTTAAGTAAAATATAAGGGAACCAGTGGGATGTTCACTGCAGAGAAAAAAATGGTCATTTTTGCATGCCACCAACAATAAATATGAAATAGAGGGGGTTTAGAGAGCTTTTCTTCATAAATTTTTGTTGGCTTTTGTTTTTGTCATTTTCTTGTACATACTATGTATAATTTGTTGTCGTTCTTGATGTATACATGGAAGCATGTTTGGTTCCAATTAAAAGAAGAACTTTAATTTTCCAGAAATACTATATATCCCTTATTTTTATAATATTTAAAAAAAATACAGAGTAGGTGTCATTTAAAAACTAACCAGAGTAACATAAGCTATTTTAATAACACAGTCTTTCTGAAAACATGTGACACTAGCTACATCCTTGTATATGGGATTATTTTAAAAAACAATGGGAAGTAATATGAAAACTTAATATTTTTTAATTTGCCAATGAATCAGTTTATGAAAGCCAAGTGCCTTTGTGTCTGTTGTTTTATGAGGCTGGCTTACATCCTCAATAAACATGAGAACTATAGCATCTCTTTTGCTTTCATTTTTCCCATTTTGGCTCCTCTCCACCTGTGTTTGATTAGGTACAGAAAGATAAAAGCATGTTACTTTAATTTTCACAAGAAAAATGCAGAATTAAAGAAAGGTTTCAGTTTCTCACAGTTTTCTTTCTAGAGGCTCTGGGCAGCTGTTAATCATTATGTTTGCAACATTAAAACAGGACTCCAAGTTATTCTGTGCTAGTTAATTTACAAGAATCTTCCATATTCAATTAGATTCACACGGTTAATAAGGATGTCAGGTAGAAGCAATTGGGACATTTATTTCTGTAATGTTATTAAATGTCTGTTCTCTATAGGATCATTTAGATTTTCTGGGAAAAAGCAGAAATGGGGCTACACATCCTACTGATAATAATCCTAACATACATTAGGCAGTTACACTGCTAACCATCACCTACTTCCATTAATGTAATATTTTCAGGTGGCTTTTGTTTTGTGTATGTTGTATATCTCTAGGGTTTAACATTTAGTTTCTAATGGTAATAAAAATACTTTGAAATGGAAAGCAAAATTACAAAATTACAAGAAAATTAATAAATAAATCCAAGGTTTTTTCGCCCTTCATTTCCAAGTTTCTAAGCCTTTGGCTTACTTGTCTGTAGTCGAGTCATTTTCAGCCACCAAACAGAAAAAAAAAAAAAAAAAAGTAAATTATGTCTGTTCGGTTCATGCAAAGTCCAGTACTAGATGACACTGAAGTGGCACACCGGAGTTTGGAGCTGATAGGTAAATCTGATGTCCATGTGAAATTGAAGCTGCAGAGGTCAGAAAACTTGAGCTTCTATCTTTAAGTGCCTTGTCTAGTAGTGGAGTAAACTTATTAGAGTCGTGCAAGGGTGCTGTGGCACACAGAGAGCCTCAAGATTATGCTGGTTTTGGTTGGGATAAAGTTGATGTTTCTTGTTAGTAGCTTGTATAGGGCTACATTTTGGATTTGTGCTCAAAATAGCGTTAGTTCATAGAATCATAGAATCATAGAATCAGAGATTCAGAGAATCATAGAATATTTTGGGTTGGAATGGACCTTAAAGATCAGATGTTGTAGTTACTGCTGAGCAGTGCTTACGCAGGCTCAAGGTCTTTTCTGCTTCTCACACCACCTTACCTGTGAGTAGGCTGGGAGTGCACAAAAGGAGGAGGCACAACCAGGACAGCTGACCCCCAACTGACCAAAGGGATATTCCATACCATATGACATCATGTTCAGCATATAAAGCTAGGGGAAGAAGAAGGAAAGGGGAAGAAGAAGGAAAGGGGATACACTTGGAGTTACGGCATTTTGTCCTCCCAGGTAATCATTACCTGTGATGGAGCTCTGCTTTCCTGGAGATGGCTGAACACCTGCCTGCTGATGGGAAATAGTGAATAAACTCTTCATTATGCTTTGCTTTGTGTGTGGCTTTTGCTTTACTTATTAAACTGTCTTTATCTCAACCCACAAATTCTCTCATATTTTACTGTTCCGATTCTCTTCCCCATCCCAGCCACGAGGGAGTGAGCAAGTGGCTGTGTGGTGGTCATTGCTAGCTGTGTTTAAATTGGGACAATGATTTAGTTCCTGAGGCAGATGTACAGATGTACGAAGTATGAAGTTTCCACAGAATAAGAAAAAAAAAAACAACCAAAAAACCCCAAACACTTTATTCCTACTTGCTATCTCTATCATGACCTACTTTAATCTAAAACATAATGTTGCATAAACATTGTCCAAATTCTTCTCCTGAAAGTCCTTTAAGCAACAGATGGCACTGGCAATGATACCTAACGTTAATTTGGTAATAGTCTCTATTGTGGGACCTTTGATCAGAGCTTAAATCCTTGCCAAGCTTTAACAATTTTGGACAGAATTTTCATGCTGGTTGCACGCTTTTCTTTAAAAGGCATAAGAGAACAGCAAAACTCCACGTGCTTATGCCATTTCAGATGTTAGTTTACAAAAAAAGGTGTCATTTGCTAAAAGTCAAGCTATGGACTACAGAGGAAATGTCCTTTGAGATTATAAGAAACATTGTCCAAATTTAACAAAGTATAACTGTCTGAAATTGCAGCACGTACAACATCAGAAAAACCTTATCAGAGACTGACTCCTAAATTATTTTACAAGAATTTTACAGCTGATTGCTGTGAGCACACTGAATTTCCACTGAGCTATCACAGGCTGAGTGAACCAGGCATTTTTTGCTCAGGATACATGCAAATCCTTTTCTATAATTTTCCATCTAGATTGCCAGGAGATGCTGTGCACTAGAACACTGAGAGCAAGGAAACTGAAACTGGAATTTGATCAGGGTTACTCTGTCTGGTGACTCCTGTGCAGACAAGAAAACAGCTCTTTGGTAGCTACTGTATGGGAGACAGGTAGACATTCATCTGAGATACAGAGCAATTTTGTGGTATTGACCTTAGAAACATTTTTTTTTTCTTTTCGTTTTCTGTACAGCATCTGCTTCTTATTCATATTTACTGCTTTGGATTTTTCAGCAGATAAGTGCTCCTCATATGCTATAGCCCTGCCATAACAATATAATTTGGATGGCACATGAACCTGATGGCACATGGCTTCAGAGCCACCCCGTGGCCAGAGAGAATGAGCATGGCAATGCATGGTTGATAGCACTTAGCAGCCAACATGACAGATGCCTGTAGACTGGCCCAAGCATTTAACATTAGTCCCTGTGATTCAACAAATTGGGATTTTTGTAAGGATTTTATATTCTAAAAACCAAATAGGAGCAACAAACAAAATACAAGAAAAGAAAATTATAGGTAAAATTGAAATGTTCAAAAAGTAAGCAACTCCAGAATCTCATGTGGCAGACATTTATTACACTGTCCATAGTTTGCTTAGCATTTCTTTACTTCCTTTAATTTAGCAGATAAATGAGGTCAATAATATTATCTGATAGCTATTCAGCACTTTTACCACATGCCAGGGTTTGGATTTAAATGCTGGGCTTTATGTAACTCTTTTGAAGTCACTTGGGAAAACTTAGCAGAATGAACCATGATTCCTTGAGTTACTGAAGCCCAGAAAAATGTGGTAATGAGTCCAAGAAAAAGAAAGGAAGGAGAGGGAAAGAAAGGAGATAAAATTGTGTGTTTATAGGAAGTAAACCAGTACATTTCCTACTTTCATCAAGATGGGATAGATGTGTGGAGGGACAGTTGCAATTATTTGTATATCTTCACTATGATAATCTCCTTCCTGTCAAAAAAAAGCTCTCAGAAACTGAATATCTCTTTGTCCATCTCATGCTTTTAAATTTTGCAATGAAACAAGATACAGCAGAAGGACTGTATACAACTGAAAAATGGCAATATTTGTATATACTTACTCCCTGCGTGAATATGGTAAAAATATATAAAATACATGGATTTTTGTCTGTATAAATGTATATGTTTTTAATGTCATCCCTTACTACAGTATCTGTATAAATTGTAACTAATTTCCTCGTCCAGCATAAAATCTTTAAAAGCCAACATTTCATACTAACATAGGGTTTAAAGATTAATCTGGTTTATCCTCTTTTCTCTCTTTGTTTCACAGCTTTCCATTGAAAACCAAAGAGGAATAGTAGTTTAAATGACAGAGGTGAGTTCGTAATCACAAAAAAAACCCCAATCCTAAAATACTCAGTAAACAGAAGATTCAGAGAGTAGCTATTTTACCAACAAATGCATTATTCACTGCATTAGGAATGTATTTGTCACAGTGAAAGAGTATTATTCAGGTGTTCTGCATGCATAATGGATGATAGTATGCTCCAAAATGTGGCCAAAAGGGGAAGTTTTCCTGTTCCCTGTTTATCTGGAAACAAATGGGTAACCTGTTAAAAACCCATATATGATGTAATAGGAAAAGTTAAAGTTCTAAGATAAAGACAATCAACCAAGTCTTGTGGTCAGTGGGAAAAGTGCAGATTTTATTTGTGTGAACATCAGCTCTTCTAACATCCTGTAGCATCTATGTTTCATTCCCTTGCCTGCATTGCCAATGTGATGGTACTAATGTTAGGAGGTATTAGAGGTGGCAGCTTTCTTTTCTGTTCTTTGGGTAAAATATTGAAGTAATTTAATTGTCATACATAAGATGAATCTTAAATAGGTCCCACTTTTACAAGGTGAATAGATGTCCGGGGTTCAGCTGAGACAGAGTTAACTTTCTTCATAATAGCTAGTAGGAGGCTGTGTTTTGGATTTGTGCTAAGAAGAAAGCTGATAAAAGTGATGTTTGTAGTTGTTGCCATTCAAGGACATTCACGATCAAGTTTTCAGCTTTTCTGTTGTGCCAGTAACTGTAGATACAGGAGAAGCTGGGAGGTAGCATATCGCAATTACTAACCTAGGATTCAATCTTAAGTTTAGGTTTGAGACCCAAATTGGATAGTGTAATATTCCATATCATGCACATCATACCCAGTACATAGGTGAGGGCTTTCCGGAAGCTCTCCCTCTGCCTCTGAGTCAGTTCTCTTTCCAGGTTGGTTCTCTTGGGGTGATCCCTCTCCCTGGGTTGTCTTCCTCCCTTGGTCAACTCTCAGTCTGGGACTCTCAGGCTCTTATCTCCCTTCCGGGAGTGCATTTTCGGGACTCTCCCTGCTCTGGGATTGTTAGCCGGGAATGGGCTGAGCCTTGGTTATCAGGTGATGAGCAGTATCACTGTGTATCACTCATTTGTATATTTGTATATACTATTATTTTCAGTATTATTGTAGTTTAGTTATGTCCTGGGTTAAGCAGAGACAGAGCTAACTTTCTTCATAATAGCTAGCAAGAGGCTGTGTTTTGGATTTGTGCTCAGAAGAAAGTTGATAAAAAGTGATGTTTACAGTTGTTGCCAGGATCTCAAGGTCTTTCAGCTTCCCTGCTCCCCGCACACAGGGGAGGGGGGGCTGGGAGGGAACACAGCCTTGGATACACAGCCTAGGATCTGATCTTAGGTTCAGATTGAAACTTAGACTAGCCAATAATCTATTCCATACCATACATGTCATTCCCAGTATATATGTGAGGACCCTCTGGAAGATCGTCCCTTTTTTGTTCCAGGTCCCTTTGGTTTCTGGATCTCTCTTGGCTCCGGAGCGTCTCGCTCCAGGTGGCTGCTCTCCCAAGGCCTTCCCCCCCACACCCCGGTCGGCTCTCGGTCTGGGATGCTCAGACTGTTATCTCCATTCTGTGAGTGTCTCCAGGAGCAATGCACCTCCCGCCTGGGGGAACCGTGAGTGTGGTTTCAGGACACTCCCTGCTCCAGGATCATTAGCTGGGAACAGGCTGAGCATTTGGTCATCATGTGGGGGGGACAGTATCACTGTATATCACTCATTTGTATATATGTGCATAGTATTACTTTCAACATTATTGTAGTTTAGTTATTAAATTGTCCTTATCTCAACCCATGAGTCGTTTTTTCCCTTTACCCCTTTAACTCTCTCCCCTATTCTCGGGTGGGGGTGTGGGGGGGAAGGAATCATGTGAGCGGGTGTGTGGTTTTGGCTCCCAGCCAAGGGCTAACCCATCACAAGTTATTAAATTGTTCTTATCTCAACCCACGAGTCCTTTTTCCCCTTTACCCCTTTAATTCTCCCTCTTGGCCCTGGGAGGGGGGAGGATGAGTGAGCGATTGTGTGGGTTTTGGCTCCCAGCCAAGGGTAAACCCATCACAATGAGCAGAATATTTGAGAACTGAAGTCTTCAAGGACCTCTTTTGGTGTGGATTGAGATCCACGAGTCAGCTTAAGGAAGAAAATTGTCATAGGTGGAGATGGTTTATAGAGGTCAGAGTTTGCTTGTGCTTACAGGTTGCTGTACAAATTGAGGCTTTTCTTTACAAAAAAATGGTTTTTTTACTAATCCTGATCCATTCAAGGGACTTCCTCTTTGCAGAAAAATCAAGCGTGTCAAGTATCTGCTAGATGTGGGTTGACTTTGTGGTAGGTGAGAACTTAGCTTTCTTTGTAATTTTAATACTTGCTCTCCAAGTATTAAGAATTATGCTTCATTGGTAAAGACTCAACATGTCCTTTTAGCTAATGGTCTCAGTTGATACAAGCAATTTTTGAGATCTTGGAGATAGGTCTAGTAGTGCACAACCTGATCAATGCACCAAAATGAGCAGCAGTGTTGGAGAACCTTCACTGTAATGCTCCTATGGAGAGAGGTACTTCTCAAGGACAGCTGAGATCTGAGCTGGTAGCAGAGTAGCACAGTCTGAGCTTAGGCATCTGCTATGTCTGTGAAACTCCTGAGAATATTTCTTGATCATTGTGCTAAATTTTGAGATGACAGTTCACTCAACTGGAGAGAAGTACAGGAAGACAGTGAATAGGGGACATCAACCAGCTGTGGCCTTTCTGCTGGGACACATCTCATATAAAACTCTTTGGGACATAAATGTCAGTTTTACTTTTCAAAAATTAAGTTGGAGTCAGTAATTTATTTAGACAAGGTAGCTAGGTGAAATGAGATGTTATTTCTGCTTCCATAATATTCTGCTGCTCACAGACTTGTTGTACAGGATGGGGGAGACTAAGGTTCATATCTCCTGTTCACCTGCGTGGTTTCAAAATTACAGCTGCCACTTTCAGCAAAAATGTAGTAACTTTCTGATTGTGGGTCTCAGAAAAACAGCAAAAGTAGTGAGTAGCTGAACAGAAATCTTCAAAATCACAGTTGGAGTTAATAATTTAAGCTGCAAGCCAATCCTTTATAGAATCTGATTCTCCATTAAACAATTCTATAAAATTGACATTCTGTACTTGAAGTCAACATATTGTAATTGTTTTGGAGTGGGGACCATAATCTTATTTTTGTACCTATTTTTGTACCTCTTTGGGAATAAGAAAAGAGGGAAGGAAGGAAGGAAGGAAGGAAGGAGGGAGGGAAGGAAGGAAGGAAGGAAGAAAAGAAAAGAAAAGAAAAGAAAAGAAAAGAAAAGAAAAGAAAAGAAAAGAAAAGAAAAGAAAAGAAAAGAAAAGAAAAGAAAAGAAAAGAAAAGAAAAGAAAAGAAAAGAAAAGAAAAGAAAAGAAAAGAAAAGAAAAGAAAAGAAAAGAAAAGAAAAGAAAAGAAAAGAAAAGAAAAGAAAAGAAAAGAAAAGAAAAGAAAAGAAAAGAAAAGAAAAGAAAAGAAAAGAAAAGAAAAGAAAAGAGAAAAAAACAAAAGAAAAGAGAGAAGAAGAGAAGAGAAGAGAAGAGAAGAGAAGAGAAGAGAAGAGAAGAGAAGAGAAGAGAAGAGAAGAGAAGAGAAGAGAAGAGAAGAGAAGAGAAGAGAAGAGAAGAGAAGAGAAGAGAAGAGAAGAGAAGAGAAGAGAAGAGAAGAGAAGAGAGAAGAAGAGAAGAGAAGAGAAGAGAAGAGAAGAGAAGAGAAGAGAAGAGAAGAGAAGAAGAAAAAGAGGAGGTTGCATTTGGAAATAGGTGTAAATCAGATATTCACAACTATTTTGTGGCTTAACCTCATCTGATGAAGCCGGCAATGCTCCATACTTCTTTAAATTTCCAAAACCCAGTACAGATACCTCAGAGCTTATTATTTAAGCTCAAGGGTGTGCTTTAGCTGTAGAGTGCTTGAACTACACAGGTGATGCCTTACTCTTTAACTGGGAACCTCTGAGTTCAGGCATAACAAGGAAAGAAACAGCAATGAAGATAAAAAATTAATTTTTAGTGCTCTAGCAGTGGTGTCTGCTTCTCTGAAAATCCAAGCTAAAAGACCATAAAGCCGATTGATAAATCTTCTGTGGGGTTCCCTTATAAAAGACAAGGGGTATTCTTTGCTTTAATTTAAAACAAACAAACAAAGAATAAATCAAACAAATAAATAATAGTTCTGGAAGGAGTATTGGGAAATGCCAACCAGTTTGTATTTCTTGTAACAGGCTTACAACTGGTTTGAATGGGAAAACTACCAGTCAGGTCTTGCTCTAAATTTTGTTATTTATTTGCACCACAGGGTTTTACAAAAGAGCGAATCAGGCTAAGAACATTGTGGCCCCATATAAAAGCATGAAAGGAAATTATCTGTGTTCCAAATAAGTTCGATTGTGTTTTGAAATAGGTAACTCATATACTCATTTGTCTGACCAAAAGAAAAAAAAACAACAACGCAACCAAAACCAAGAACGTAGAGAATTGGATACAAATGACAAGAAATAACAAATATCACACAGTTATGTGTGTAGGAGTGCATGCTGGGCTAAGTAGAATAATAGATTTACTTAGAAGCTGCTAGATGTTGATTTTCACCCTTTCCTTGTCTTCTGCAGTTGTGTTGTATAGGCTTGGAGAAAAGAGGTAAGAGATTAGGGTCTTTTGATGTAGAAATTACGTTGTGTCAAAAAATGAGATTTCATAACCAGCCTTTATGCCAATTTGCATGGAAGAGTCCAGATTTTCTGTTTGTTTGTTTGTTTGCTTCAGGAGGGAGAGAAGTGAGTTGTAGAATGACTAATAGGCTGATGACATTGGTGTTTATGTGGGACTCAGAGACTGAATTAGTCCTTATTCTGTTTTACTGAAAGTGGGAACAAGGATTCATGTTATTTATTTCTCCTGTGCATAGATGCTGCCTACAGAAGTCTTTCAGTTTTTATTTTTGTTTTCTTTTTTTTTCTTCTGTGAATCCCCAGGCTTGCCATTGACACTTTAATAGAAACAGACAGATTTCCCTAGTTTGAAGTTACAGCATTTCTCATCCATAAGTGATCTGACCAGCTTTACAACAGATACCTTAATTTATTTTTATTTTCTGTAAATCAGTAAAGGAAGTCTGAATTTGTTGCTAAGTAGTCTATTTTACACTAAAATCCTTACAGAAGGTTGGCATATAATGATTTACCAATACGTGACTGTAATTGGTGATATTTTAATCATGGAAGTTTGTGTTAGTGTTTAATCAATCCTGGGACTAATTCTCTGTGCTGAGTCCATGGAGGATATAATTTGTATTGTTCTTATTCTGAATATGTGACTACTATGTTCAAAGAAGTAAAAGATAGTTTTCACTTTGTTTTTTGGTTTGAAATACAGACCTCAACTTGTAATCACGACTGTACTCACCATGGAAACAGAAGCTTGTCTGGTATTCAGTTTATTGTTAGCATAAGACTCTCAGGGCAAACTTACTCTGTTCAGAAAAGATGGAGCATTGTCCAGGAGCCTGATATATCTTTAATCATGTATGTGAGACTTGTGTGATTTGGCTAATCCACTTTTTGCCTCCACTACTGCTGAAATAAAATGACAGGAAACTTTTGCAGATCTTTGCTGATTCAAGCAGTTTCTTCTGTCTTTCTTCTCAGAAAAAACATGTATGCATGTGGATGTAGAGGTGTGTGCAGAACATGTTTGTCACCAGCAAATCACTATTGTTCTGTTGGGAAGGTATAGAAGGAAAATGAACTTGGGACCCTCATCAAAGAATCGTGGTAGTTCCTTACACTTACAAAGTGGTATGGTAATATTTCAATTTAACATTAATGATGAAAATCAAAAATACTTCTGTGGGAAGCTGAAAGGTGTGTCAGTATAATTATGCTTTGGGAAACTGATACATGTGGTAATCGGAATGACTTGTGGCAGAAAATTCTTCAGGTTCAGTCTCTTGGGTTGTTTGTTTTGTTTTGGTTTTTTTTTGTTTTGTTTTGTTTTGTTTTAAAGCAACTGCCTCTTTTTCTACATCCTGTCCAGAGCTCCTCAAACAAACTATGAGTCAGATCTTATTACTATGAAACAGGTTAAATCATAATTCTTGTACTTTGATACCAGTAGAGATTTAAAATGTAATGCTCTTCTTCATGGATGGAATGCCAACGGTGTTGCGTTGCAGCCACTACATCTTCCTTCATGTCATACACAATATTTCCTTGGGTTGTCATAATTCCTCAGTGCAAGAACAAAGCATTAGGGATTTCTGATCTCCCCTCAGTTTCAACCCTGGTCTTAATAAGTGAAGTGCATCTACGGAGGTGTACGTTGGCAAGATTTTGTGAACAGGCTGACTGTTCCATGTTATGAGAATTTGTCTCTGGAGTTGTATTACTTTCATTCAGGTGCCTATTTGTCTGCATTATTTTATATTTTGGTATTTGATCCACAGTTAAATATCTTATTATATTTTTTGTTTCACTCCATGGAAGTTATTTTGTTCATAAAATATGAAGGTACGGTTTGGATTATAGTGTTAAAATACTACTTAGAACTGTTTTGTTTTCTCATTAAAAGGTTTTCCCCATCTTATTGGCCTCAGGAGATACAACATATTTTCTTCATGCAATATGCTACATGTCAGTTATGTCATATTAGTTTAATAACACCTGGAGTAACTTAGCTGTAAATGTTCGAATTATTCTACTTACCCACATATCTCAAATTATTAATAGGAAGACAAGGATTTAATGAAGAATTGTATAATTATTTAACGGTAATTTTATTACAATTTAGTTAACTGGGTTCTCACTTTCATTTTGATCCATTTGTGCAGCTGAGGGCAGCTAAGAATTCCCCCAGGCACACAGCAGTTCCTGGCTGGCATAAATACAGTACTTGTGCTTCAGCTGTCTGAAACAGCCATCTGCACTGTGGGGTTGTAGAAACTCAGCAAAGCCACAGAAAACGCTTTATCTCTGTGTATGACACTGGATGGCCACACCTGAAGAGCAGAGCTAGTCATTCCTGACTGCTTTGCTATGCAGAGCTGCCTAAGCTACCTTTAAATGACTTTATTCATGAACCAGAGGTGGCCCAACCACATCAGCAAAACCTCTGGTTTTATTCTTCTGAGACCAAAGTCTGACTTTAGCTCCAACCCTCAGATTTGGCCAAGGTGGAACAATGAATCCATGAAAAAGTGCTTTATATCACTTTTGTGATTCACATTTGAAACTGAATAACAGGTACCTCAGTTTTAGACAACTGAATGCGATGAAGAATTTGAAAAAAAAGTAAGATAAAATTTACACCGATCTGAAAAAAACCTTAAAAATTCTCTGCTTCAGCATGCACTGAGAGCTTATTACGTAGTCTATCACCTGTTGACATCAGTGGGTCAGAGTCTTGCAATTTGCATCAAATACACTACTGATGAACTTGAACAACAACGTTATTGTTTCTATAATTCTGTGTTTTGGATTCCCATCTCTGACTACTTGTTTCTACAAAAGGAGATTCCAGCATCCTCATCATTCTGGGTCTTACAAGGCACATAAACCATGCAAGGTTGAAGCAGAGATCCTCCTGCCAATGTTTCCTCCTGCTTAGTTTCCTGGGAAGGATTTTGCCCCCAATGATAAATATTTTCACTGCTGAAAGGCAGTAACAGAGCTGCAGTAGGAAATGGTGGTCAATCCATTCCATCTGTGGGTTAACACGATGTTAGATTTCTTTTCAAAAATGAACAACAGATGCTTTTCAGATATTATGCTTTTAGAGTCAATTTAAAATGTGAGAATTCCGACAGCAAATAAATGACTTGCTGTTCAAAGTATAAAATGTTTCAGCCTTGAATAATGCTCTTATAATTCAGAAGGCGATTAAAACAACACATTGACTCTTTAACGTGATTGATGATACCCTAGAGATTGATTGTTCTAGGGGACTACCAAGCAGTCTTTTACTCATCATCTTTCTAGAAAATGCCATAAATTAAGTAAGTAAAAATTATAAGTAGAACTGTATGCAGAAATCTAGTGAGTCTTCAACCCAGCATCACTATGTGAAGTGTATAAGGTATTCTGTTTGCAGACTCAAGTCTAGTATAACTTCTAGCTGACTCTCTGGAACAGAATTAAGAAGAAGCAATCATCATAATGAAAATCTCTCAAACTTTAATGTTAGTTTTGCATCATTGATTTCTAATCAGGGATATCTTTTCCTTTTGTAATGGAAGATGTGCATGCAGTACAAGTAAAACTGATTCATCCAGGTGTGATCTTTACCTAGACATTACTTCTGATCTGTGATGATGCCAGGTATCTAGCATCCGAGGGAGCAGTGATTTGGGAACATGACAATTGAAAACTCAGTTAGCTAAGCAAATTTATTTTTTTCCCCAGGTCTCTTGGAGGTAATGTAGGTCATAGTCTTCATTTTTGCACAGTGCAGGTCTGCCAGAAAGAGAAACCATTCTATTATAATTATTACAGACGACAAAAACATAAATACAAGAAAACTCATTGTGGATTCATTGACAAGTAAACTAATCTCTAAAAGTCGGTAGCTTCATGTGTTTGAAAGCAATTCTTCTATATAATTCCAGCTGATCCTTTAAGTGTGTAGATGTCTTGTCACAGCTTTTGCAGTCACTAATATTCAGAAAAAATAAATTAACCTAAAAGAAACTGTATTCACTGAATGTAATCACTTGTTAGTATGATGTTGTTTGACCATTTCTTCTGACAAGTACAGCATGAAGCAAAAGAGGATTTGTCTTCTGAATTCTCTCATTTGATTTCATGTCTTAATTCTGTTGACCACAACTCTCTGAGTGTGACTATCCGGCCAATTCCTTATCCAGTCGGTAGTTCATCCATCAGACCCATATTTTTCCAATTTGGCCACCAGGATGTCATGCAGGACAGTGTTAAATGCTTTGCAGAAGTCCAGGTAGATGACATCAGTTGCTCCTCCTTTGTCCACTGATGCCATAACTCCTTATTTGATTAGAGTCAAAAGGAAGAAGGGGAGGGGAACAGAGAGAGAGAGAGTTGTAGAGCCATATGTTTCTTATTTGCTTAACTGATACAGGCCATATTACTGCTCTAGATGGTGCTAACAGGAGGTGTAGTGCCCCTGTAAAAGTGTGGCTAACTGAAAACAGAAAGCAGTTTTCTTACAATTTACAGGCCAGCTGTGGGTAAAAGTCAGACTCCACTGAATTCAGTAATTAAGAAAATACTACCTTGTGTACTCTGAGGAATACCTATTAATTTTCTAGTTCAATAAAATTGATATGCTTAAAGGTTACAGTTTGCATGTTGCATTAATGCGTATCACTGAAATAGGACAGGACACATCTCTTTGGCTATAGAGATTTCATTTTGGTTTGTTTCAACTCAAAGCTAGTCTAGGCAGTTCAAAGAAGTACAGTCAAGACTCTTTAGTTAGGACTGAAAACAATCAAATTTGAAAATTAACATACACATTTTGTACTGGATCCCACAAACTAAAGTCTTCTGCTTTCTCACACTGAAACCCAGAAGGTGTGTTGCATGGTTGTGCACTCTATCCTTGATTAGATACTTGATTTCAAACAGAATGCTGACAGAATGAGTCAAACGAACAATATAAGTAGTACCAGCTTTATGTCTTGCCCTCAAGTAACAGAGCTGTATAAACCAAGTCTTGGTTTAGCTCAGAAAGAGAAAAGACCTTTTTCAGCTACTAATTAATACAGTTTTAGTGAGAAAACAGCTTAGCAATTTAAATTCAATTGAGTTTTGATTAAAAGTTAGATTTGATTACAAATTTAGGACAGTAGTTTAGATAATAAAAATGTTTAATTGCAAATTATTGCGGGTGAAATATTTTAATTGTTTCAAAACAAAGTTTGGTTTGATATTGTTGTGGGATAAAGTTAACTTAAAGTTAACTCTGTTAATTTTTTTTTCTTTTCTCTCCCTCTTCTTCATAAATAGCTAGCAAGAGGCTGTGTTTTGGATATAGGCTCAGGAGAAGCTGATAAGACCGATGTTTTGTTCTGCTGCCAAGGTCGGCAGACGAGCAAAGAGGCACAGCCAGTTGCTAGCACAGGATTTGCCCTTATGTTAAAATTGAAACTCAGAATAGCCAATCATTTATTCCATAACATGCACGTCATTCCCAGTATATAGGTAAGAACACCCGGAAGAGTGTTCTCTTTTGCCTTGGCTCCGCTTTCGGTGCTCTCTCCTGGCTCCGCATCGCTCTCCAAGGCCTTTCCCCAACCTTGCACCACCTGGGACGCTCAAATCGTTATCTCCGTTCCGTGGGTTTCGGGATCCTCCCTCTCTGGGGGGATCGTTAGCTGCAGCCAGGTGGTCGTTTTCCCCACTCCGGTCTGGGACGCTCGGGCTGTTATCTCCGTTCCGTGAGTGCGTCCGGGAGC